>NC_137189.1:17486486-17513986 GCF_960531495.2 Zeus faber
ATGTACTGTAGGTCAATGAATATTTGTCTAGCGTGGAAGAGGGAGGTTGATGGTCGCCGTGGAGACTAACGGTTCCTGATCTGAGAGGTGGCGAGGGCGACAGAACGGGTGTCACTGCACATGGCAGGTTGGCGAACAACGCCAGCAGAACAATGTGGAGCTCACACACTAAACTACAGCATATGTAAAAGTCATCGGAGCAGACGACGAGCATTCAGGTTGAGAGTTTCTTGCCGTAGGTCTTCCACTCCGACTCTTCTTCTCATATATATTCTCACTCTGCACGATTACCGGGTCAACCCTGAGTAGCACAAATCGCATTTTGTTTCACTGGATACACATTTTGAATACACTGGAGTTCATTCCATTTGCCAACCATGCAGGAAGAATACGGACAGAAAAAATGGATTGTTCCTCAAGAAGGCACTTTATCAAAAGCAAGCCTGCAAAAAGCAGCATGAATAGAACATTTATGGCCAACATTTCGAAAAAGGCTAACAGTAATAAATATCACCTATTGAAACACATAGATAGACGAATAGATAGATGCATGCTATGATACTACGAACGATTCTGTCCGTAGGTAGTTAGGCAGGTTGGTAGCAAGACAGATCTCTGCAGACCACTTCTTCACCAACAATGGAAGCATCATATAGAAGGAGCACATGTATGACGCAAGTACATTAAACGTCTGTTTCTTTAAAAAAAAGTTAGAGCAAAAATAAAGCATCAAATATGAATTTTCTTCACAAAATAATCACACGGAATTGAATGAACATTTCCCCTCGCCTGAAAGAGAGATTAAGAAGGAATTCCCAGACGGGAAAGGAGTATGTGCTTCATTGTGTGTATGATGTGTGTCATTCCAGTGATAGGTCTCATTTTGCACGGTTTAAAGCCCCGTTCATCTTGAAATACTGACAAACTCTTGACGAGATAAAAAAGCAAACGCTCCGACAACAGAAACAAATAGAATCGCTTGACACTGTTTGCATTGTAGGGGCCAACGTGGTGTAATATGACACAGGCTTCTATTTCAACCATATATCAACACATCACAACACTTTACAAACTAATCTAAACAAACAAATGCGGTTCTATCGAATGCTTCCATCTGTAGATCTGACACTCAATGGCTGTTTCAATAGTCGAGGGATTTATGTCAGAGGCTGCAATAAAGAAAGATATGACGTAGTTTTACTCTGTTTATTATAGATGCATGTCGTATTCATCACCACGTAAAGACCTACCCGCCGCTTACAAACAACAGATGTTTACTTGGGAGCGTGCATTTATTAGAAGTTTTTCCTCTGTGCACTTTGGATGCATGCCACATTCACATGTTGCCAACAAAAAAAAACATTTTACACAAATACTTCAATCTCCCATTAGCCGCAGTGTTTGAATGATTTATGTCGCTGCCTCAGCATCACCCCGCTCCTCACGTAAAAGCCGTGTCTGGATGGCGGCGATATATCAAACATTTTCTGGCTCAGATGATTCAAACGATTCGCATAGAGCAGATCGTTTTATTTTTCTTTGCGCTTTTTCAAGCTCTTTTAACTGGAGCAGAGCAATTCCTAAAAAATCCCTTTGTGATGAAAACCAAAAAAAAAAAAAAAAAAAGAAGCAGCAGACATCAAGTGGGAGCGGGGAAGGATCAAGGAGGAAGAAGGAACAAACAAGGGTGAAATGATGATGGTTCACAGCTCTGGCAGATTGCGTTCAATTTAGAAACAATCCAGGAGCGATCTCGACATTTCTCACGGAGCCAAGCGCCGGTCCGTGCAGGGCTTGTGCTTAACGTGCTTTAAGTGAAACCCATCCCGGGCCCCTGGGACATGCAGACCTTTTAAAATAAATAAATAACTAAAATAAAACAATTTAATATAAAACGGCCAGAACACCTTTGTTGCCTGACACGACTTCCCCCGTAACTTTCGCTACTTTCCCGTAACTATCTTCCCTGAAATAAAATAAATAAATTAAACATTTCTTTGGCATTGTATGACACCATCTAGTCAAATCTGAAAAATAAAGAGTGTAAACTACGGTGCCGGGGCGGTTTTAGGCATGGGCACAGGGGGGGTTCCGACTGCCCCCCATCAAACAGACCTCGCTTCATCACAAAATTGAAAAACATCATTGACCATATATGGGCATGGACAGGAGATTCCTTTAGATCGGCACCCGTGTTTGCACTTTCCTTTTCGCACCTTTTTGGTCGAAACTGCTGGTTTTACTCATGATTTATTCCACCAGTTCTGGTGCCATCTTTGGTATAATATATTCATTTTCACTATTATTGTATTATTATTATTATTATTCTGTCTCACACACACACACACACACACACACACACACACACACACACACACACACGGTAGGGTTTCGGACGAACAGCAGCAGCAAACTGTCCAAAATTTCAAACTGATTATCGACAAAGGGGCAGGCAGCCCCCCCAGGAGCCCCCCCCCCAACCTCCCACCCCCAACCCTCCTGCCTTTTTGTCTTTAAAGAAATTCCTCTCTTTTAAAGAACGCCTGGGGCTCCACCTCCATGTCCGAGCAAAAAATAAAAAATAAATCTAAAAACTCAACAGACACACGTCCAGGTCGAGGGGAAAGACAAGAAGAGGAAGAGAAAATAAAAGAAAAAGACAGATAAACACAGTTGTAAGGGAGTGTGTGTGTGTGCGTGTGTAGGGGGGAGGAAAAGTTGAATTACTCCCCCACCTGATCGTTGAGACGAGCTTCCGAGGTGAAAAGGGGGGAGGAATTCCTCATTGCTTGCCCACCCCTCGCTCGACCATTACGCTCACTCCCCCCCCCCCCCAAAAAAAAAAAACACCAAAAAAAACGAACTCCCTCCTCCCCCACTGTCCGTTCCATCTCACCACTCTCTCTTCCTGTCACTCGGCCGTGTTTTCCTCCTCTCCTCCTCCTATCCCACACACTCACACCCACACACTCACACAAACAAACAAACACATCTACATTAAATGAATGCAACAATTGTATGCAGAAAGAACATTCACAGAGCAAAATATCTGACCTCTGTAGGTCACCCCAGGCCTCATTTTTCCTGCCCACGTGTGCTTTCCTCATTTAGAAAAGGTGAACCTCACACTGTGCCTGCGTGTGTGTGTGTGCGTGTGTGTGTGTGTGCGTGTGTGCGTGTGTGTGTGTGTGCGTGTGTGTCTTCGTGCATGATTCATGGGTTGCGTGCATTCGCAAAAACCTGCGGCTCTGTTTATTTACTTTTATTTTTATTTTTTCAAGTGCACTCGCTAAATCCACCTGAGTCGTAATTCCGTTAATCCTTTAATAATGTGGCACTGGTGCAAAGAAAATGACAAGCCATCCCTCCCTCCCTCTACATCCCCCTAAATCCCCGTCCAAAACACACACACACACTTGAAGGGAAGTGTTTATACATATCATATACATCTGATTTGGCTCAATGAGATAACGGCTGACCCGCTCTTCACCCGGACTCACTGGGCTCCAGCTCCGGGTGGCCACAGAGCATACACATGCAAACACACACACACACGCACGCACACACACACACACACACACACACACACACACACACACACACACACACACACACACACACACACACACACACACACACAGACACACACACACAACAGATGCTAATACTGTATATCAATATCTACTATCAGCACCACAGAGAGAAACAGAGGAGAGTAGAGGAGAGTTTACTCAGTGTGATCCTGCAACTCCGAAAGTCTGATAAAAGAGCACACTCCGATTGGCTGCATCCGATCGTTTTTGGCGGGAAAAGCTCCCAGGGTGACAGGGGCTCTATGGAGAGCCAGCCATCTCTCTCTCTCTCTCTCTCTCTCTCTCTCTCTCTCTCTTTCTCTATCTCTCCTCTCGCTCTGTCTTTCTCTCTCCTCCCTCTCCCTTCCCTCCCATCCACCCCCCTCTCTCTTTCCCTCTTTCTTTTTTATTATTTTTTAAATTTAATTTCTTTCAGAAATGAGTTGTCGCCGAGAGAGAGAGAGAGAGAGAGAGGGAGGGGGGTGGACCAGCTTCTTTCCAACGTGGAGTCCCATAGGTATAGAGACGGCGGCTCGGCGGTGTTGCATTCAGGTAAGGACGCGGCCCCGGTTTGGCGCAGCGGATTTAAGTGCAGGTATTTAAGGTAGAGAAAGAAACACGCTGAGGCATTCTTTGTTCGGAACAAAGGAGATGGTCCTGTGGGAAGCAAGAGGATCGAGAGAGAGAAAGCGAGAGACAGAGAAGAAAGAGAGAGAGGGAGAGACAAGAAAGGACGAGACCCTAAACTAATGTGTATCTGCCCTCTGAAAGAGGGGCATTATTATGCGTCAGTTTTTACACTTGGGAACAGAGCTTACGCTGTCTCTTTCTCCACTGTCCTCCAATTTAAACCAAAGGCCTCAAAAGCGGACAAAGATTTTTGGCTCCTATGTACTCGCGAAATAGTGCACAAACAACAAACTGTTTCTGAGTTGGCATCACTGACTACCTACAGGGTCACACCTTTCCCTGGCTTGGACCAGGATAGTGACAGGTTCATGCATTTTTCAGGAGGCGTGGTTTCAAAACATGGGCTAATGAGGCCACGGGTCGGGAAGAAGGTCTTATAGGGGAGAAACGTGAAACACAACCCCTGAACATGATGTTGGTAGCACGTGCGTGACAGATCTACATATTCACAATAGAGAAGGAGTGGATTTTAGAGTCCCCGTATCCCTCCAGACCCTTTGAGCCGCCCGCCGTGACTTGCGACTGTGCGGCAGCCGTCCACCTCCAGTGGACATCCCTAATTAATGTGCGAGCTGCCCTGCCCCAGTGTCTAATTAAGTGGGTATTTAACATGCTGGCCTTCCCCCCAAATCTAATCAGCCTCCAACCAGGATTAGCCAGAGAGGCTAGCAGGTGTCTGTGCTTCACAGGGCCTTATCCCTTTGTGCATGCATGCTATAAGAAGGAAGCACATTTTTAAGTTGACGATAGCGATTCCGCCATAACAAGCCAGCACACGGTGATGTTCACAGGGTCGGTTTCGTAAATCGCCGTCCGACATCTTCCTTACACGCAGGGCCACGGGCAGTCCATTGTCGGGGAAGACGAGAGGTAAATGTCGGATGGGTAATTGAATTTCAGCATCATCTAGATTGATAGAAGGCTATAGATAGTCTGTGTGTGAGAGAGTGAGGGTAAGAGAGAGAGAGAGAGAGAGAGAGAGAGAAAGAGAGAGAGAGAGAGAGAGAGAGAGAGCACTAAGGTCCAGGTTTAAATCACACTGTAAACAAGCGAAGCCGGGGTAATTAGATCTGTCTCTAGACGTCTCTAGACGGTGGGCAGAGTTAGTTTGTTTGTTCGCACATGGTCCTCTGTCCGTGCAATGCTCTGTGTTTGGGATTTCTTGTGCGTTTGTCAACTGCATCTGCTGGTATTCGCGTGTGTTTGTGTGAATTTATGTGCGTGTTTGTGGGTGAGAATTCCAGGCTCTTGGGGGAGCGGCAGTGGTCCCCAGAGGCTCCTGAGGCCAGAGCAATATCCAGGCTCAGAGCCGTGACCGTGACACGGAGCGTCCTCGCTCGGCAGCCTGCAGGGCCTGATCACTTCACAGTGATCTGATGGAGGTTGGAGCCTCTGATTGCACAGGCTTTTATAGACCTATATAATATCTGCAGCAGGCATGCTGTGGCATCGGCGTTGAGGAATGTCTGCCTGGTGTGTGTGTGTGTGTGTGTGTGTGTGTCTATGTGTGTGTGTGTGTGTCTATGTGTGTGTGTGCACGTGCGTTCGTGTGTGTGTGTGTGTGTGTGTACGGGTGTGTGTGTGTGAGTTGTAGCTGTGTGGCTTGTCCTGGAGTTTTGTTCGGGATTCTCTTTGAAACAGTGTTTTGTCTTTTTAGCTTATTTGCATTGTGGGGTTTGTCTTTGGCTCTGTGTGGAGCCCCCCCCCCTCCCTCTCTCTCTTTCACCAATCTTTTACTTGAGTTTATTAGCACATAAAGGACCAATAAAAAAACAAAACTAAATTCGACATTAAGAGGAAAATTAGAATGGTCTGGAAGAAGCGCAAACATCCCCAGAAGGCTTCCAGCAAACTAAACAGACTCGAAAAGAAAATAAAAATAATAATCAAAAGGACAATAAAATCAGTTTTTCCTCTGAGTGTGTTAAACTCTTCTTCTTCTTCTTCTTCTTCTTCTTCTTCTTCTTTTTCTTCTCCTTCTCCTCCTCCTCCTCCTCCTCTGCCTGGGATGGATTGTACCCTTCTCTGAACCAGGAATGGTTGGCTGCTAACAACGCTGACACCGTTCCAGGCCCAGCTGGTGGCGCCCGGCATGCAAGGGCCGCCAGTGTCTGCTCTCCACGGTTGTTGTCCTTAAACGGCCCCCCTCCGCCGAGCGGGATTAGAGGGCGGGGGCGACAGGGAGATCACAGAGCTGCAAATGGACGCGACGAATGTGAGGCTCATCCTGTCGTCGCCCCCCCCCCCCCTCCTATTGGAAGTGAAAATGTTCCCACAATGCCAAGTCAGATCTTTTAAGAAAAGAAAATGACATCCATCCATCCATTCATCCATTCATCCATTCATCCATTCATCCATTCATCCATTTATCCATTCTCCCATTCATCCATCCCTTCATTTATGACGGTTGAAGTGCCACCTTATCAGAACAGAAGATGTGTCAAAATTCCAAGAACCTCTCAGGTTTATGGCAATTGTAAAGAAAGTGACATCCATCAACCCATCCAACCATGAACCCATCCATCCATCCATGCATCCATCGTTCCATCCATCCATCCATGCATCCATCGTTCCATCTATCCATCCATGCATCCATCGTTCCATCTATCCATCCACGCATCCATCGTTCCATCCATCCATCCACGCATCCATCGTTCCATCCAATCATCCATGCATCCATCGTTCCATCTATCCATCCATGCATCCATCGTTCCATCTATCCATCCATGCATCCATTGTTCCATCCATCCATCCATGCATCCATCGTTCCATCCATCCATCCATGCATCCATCGTTCCATCCATCCATCCATCCATGCATCCATCGTTCCATCCATCCATCCATGCATCCATCGTTCCATCCAATCATCCATGCATCCATCGTTCCATCCATCCATCCATGCATCCATCGTTCCATCCATCCATCCATCCATGCATCCATCGTTCCATCCATGCATCCATCGTTCCATCCATGCATCCATCGTTCCATCCATCCATCCATGCATCCATCGTTCCATCCATCCATCCATGCATCCATCGTTCCATCCATTATTTCCAATTTTCCCTGTAATATCGCTGCTGTTTCTGCCTTTTTTCTTTCCTCCTTTTGCATCTCATTTATGGTGAAAAATGGTGGACGTGGTCGTATGTTGCCTTGAAATGCTTCAAATTATTCTCAAACCGTATTCATGAAACTCTGATCATTACTAGGCTGTTATATTAACAATCATCAAACCTCAATTCAAGACATGCTAGTCTTGGCCTGCCATGACTCACTTGCTGTGCGTGAAAGAAAATCCAAATCAATTCAATCCTGAAAAGCTGAATCTAGCTTCCGTTCACCTGTTTTCCACTTTTAACCTCAACGTGGGCGCCCGTCGTGGTGAAATTGTATTTCCTTTTTTCTTTCTACATTATGTGGCTGCGGAACGCCCACGTCGGCATAGCAACATCGTAGCGAAGCACACGCACCATGAACGTGCGCGTAGCGGCATTTTCCCTTCAATGTTTTTTTTTTCTCTTTGATGGAAATTCAAGGCAGAAAGGCGCTTCCACAGGACAATCCTGCCCCATATAGGCCGAATCAGAGTCAAGTTTCCCCCTTGTTGAGGAACCACGGAGCCTGGAGGAGTGATTGCAATGTCTTCCCCGGGGCCAGACACTGTAACTACCGCTACAACCGCAAACAGCCGCCACGCCTACGCGCATGAACTCAACACAATACGTGATGTAAATAATGCGAAACGTTTGGTCGAGACGTCGAAAACACCCGGAACTGAAGAGTAGCTGCCACCTCGCAGGTCCCACCAGCCTCCCTGCTCTCTGAGTGGGCGGCAAAGAGCTCATATACAGTATATTTACACAATTAGACTCGCAAGTCCTCCCTACATGTAAAAAACATAATTTTATGAACGCAACTAAATTAAGGGACTGTCCCGTTCCAAAAAAACCCCTACTTTATTCTATTCTATTCTACTTTATTCTTATTCTACCGTTGCTCACTGAGCTAGGTTATAGGTGTCCACTCGAGGGTATCTGGACAGTCTCCCTTGTTGCGAGGAAAAGAGAACTTACTTTCCTCCTCCGTCAATTCAACTCGACGAACTGGGGGATTCAAACACGTGAGCGTCCAGGAACAGAGTCCTTTCAAGCTGCCTAGTGATGCATAGTGGTATCTAGAGAATAGGTTGGTGCTACCTGCTATATATATTCTTTGATCGTGCGTCCTGGCCGTGTTATTTGTCCTCTGAAATGCGATCTGAAATGTGAAGAACAGCTTTTCAGATCACATTGCTCAAACCGCAATCGGGGAAAGAAACGAAAATTGTCCGACGGCCGTTATTGAGCGATATCAGGCTTTGAGTTCTGCACGCGTCTGATGTCATACGAGGACAAGCGAGTGTTCGGTGGTGGTAATTACAGAGCTCCGGCGAAATGTTGTGGATGAGAAAAAGACTTGGCCTAAAGTCTCGACGAGAGAGATGCTATTGGGAAAATGTAGTTTTCAATTATGTCTAAGTACACAGCGAGCCGAGCGGATGGGATTTAACGCAATTCAAATTACAACAGAGCATTACGGCCGTTATCTAATTAGCTGCAGGCAACATTGCAACACACCATAGTACAGGAGTATGGGTAACTGGATTTCAAATTATTTTTTCAGTATTGTTATTTCTCTTTTATTAACAATGCAAAAAATATTTTTTGCCTCATCTTACCTTTCCTGTCTTTTTCTCACCGCGATGCCATAAATTCTATCTAATCTAATGCAATTTTAAATGCATCCTCCCATTTTTTTGCTTGTAAACATGCAAACAAACACAAACACACGCGCGCGCGCACACACACACACACACACACACACACACCATGCCCATTTTCAAAACTTTCAATCTAAAAATACATTTATACACACACACACACACATAAACACACTTATACACACACTGTCCACTTCAGGAAGCTTCAGGAATTCAGGGAATTTTTGAACAAAACAAGGTTTTTGGTCAGTATTGTTTTTTTTGTTTCTTACCTTTTACAGAGCTTTTCCTCCTCTTCACCTCTAGTAATGACTTTAGTTTAAATTATCTTAATTTCCATTGTCTGATTCCTCAATATATATTCTCTTCAAGATTCAAGATTCAAGATTCAAGATTTTTATTTGTCACATACATATACATACTTCCATACATATATGCAGTGAAATGTAATGCAACGCACCCGGTGATAGCACACAAGAAGTCCTAGGAAAAAGTACAAAAATAAAATAAAATAAAAAGTAGAAATTTCCTTTCTAATAGACCGACTAACTGACTCCTAAAACGTAATACAGTAAGTGGAATACTTATAGAATAAGATAAAAAATATATAGAATAAAATACAATAAAAAATAAATTGAAATAAAATGGAATAGGTTGAAGGAATATGGCTATGTATATACAGATACAGATCTCTTTTTGTTGCCTTTGTTCTATGATTTATTGCGTCATTCTTATTTATTTTTACATTTAGTCATTTAGCAGACGCTTTTATCCAAAGTGACTTACAATTATTCAAACACTGACGGACGCAGCCATCAGGAACAATTAAGGGTTAAGTGTCTTGCTCAAGGACACTACAGCATGCTAGCAGGAGGAGGCTGGGATCGAACCAGCGTCCTTTAGATTACTAGACCACCAGCTCTACCTCCTGGGCTACCATCCCCCATTATTTTTTTAATAATACCAAATAATAATATTGCGTTAATTCCAGAGAATGTATGATAACGCAGTCTAAATACAATTCTGAAGTGGCTTGAATAGCTGCTCTAATTATCACTCCCCTCTGAGAGACCTTTGACAGGACGTGTTAAGGGGCCCGTGATATAGTGCACGGTGTGTGTTAAAGCGTGTGTGTTTACACCCGGGGGCCGAGCGTGGCCATCTCATTATACACTTTTTCCCAGAGACCTCACCTGCAGTGCCCGGTGTCACGCCCATTATACACCGCACCATGTTAATTCCAGCCCGGAACCAGTCGAATAAAACGCTGCATGTCCACGTACCACACACACACACACACACACACACACACACACACACACACACACACACACACACACACACACACACACACACACACACACACACACACACACACACACCTCATCATTATCCCTGTTCCTCATCCTCATCTTTATCCCCTTTGACCAACTACCCCCACAGTCCCCCTCACACCCCTTTATTCTCCACCCTCCACCTTCCTCCCTCCATCCTTCTTGGTCAATCAATCCCTGTCTCCTCCTCCGTGACACCACAAGGTGACATGGAGGAGGAGACGGCGTTGCCCTGGCAACCATCGCCGCGCAACTGTTGCCATGGCCGACCAGGGCGCAAACCAGGCCTGGGGGCTCGGCATGGGTAAAGAAAATGGAAGAGAATAGGGACAAGGTGTGAGTGTGTGTATGTGTATGTGTATGTGTATGTGTGTGTGTGTGTGTGTGAGAGAGAGAGAGAGGTGTTGGAAGAATACTCGCTGTGATAGATCACCCCACTTTCCATGGTGCACACACTGGCGCTAATCTGACAGAGGAAGGAAATTATCGAGGGACTGTCGGTAATTAATTGTAAATAAACCATATCAGAGATAATATAGTAGATCTATATATATATATATATATATATATATATATATATATATATATATATATATATATATATATATATATATATATTACTACTGGGTCTTATAAATAGTCGCTAATGAAGTACTTTATCAAGTTTGCATGAAGCCTTTGGACATTTTATTATTTATTATTCAGCAGCGGTTCGGGTCCAGTGAGATATGTCAATACAGAGCGCTGTGTATGACAGAGTGATTCATGCCGCGCTAATTCATCAATCTAACATCACCCACACATATCCACTTATTTCCGCCAGAGAAAGAGGGATGGAGGAATAAAAAAAAACAATCCACTGACATTTAACCTCCTTTGTGCATTCCATTAATCTGGCGGGCTTGCATCAATAAGTGATTTGTTTTTTTTATTATTTGGTGCATAATTTAAGCCTCTGGGATTAACAATGCGTACAATGCTGTGTTTCCTTTCCTTATAATTGAAAGGCAACGGGTGTTCCATCATCAACGCACCCTGTAACAAATATATACGGCTCTGTTTAGGTAAATATCCAGGCGATTATTTGAGCCGCATCCGTGTCTGGTTTTGTTTTATTCATCCGCTTGCGTCGAGGTGGGGGATTTACGCTGCTGATTGACGTGTGAATAGCGACGACCCACTGGGTTTCCAGCGAGAAGACATGTCTAATTCAAAGGCTTATCTTTCAAGTCTTTGATGTGAAGACACTTCTCTCATTACGCCGCCTCTCAGACTGTTGACACTCGCTAAGACTTCCAATCGGCCAGAAGAAAGATGCAGAAATATGAAAGAAAGAGAGTGAGAGAAAGGCGAAAAAGGAAAACAAGAATGAAGAGGTAAAACAAAGGCTTTTTGTTGGACTGGGGCAGCGTATTTTCCTTCTTTTATTTTCCAGGCGGGAGGTGGAGTTAATTGGCTGTTTGGAGAGAAACGGATCGGCAGAAAGACCTTGAATGACCATGGCGAGCTTTGGCCGCTGTTTTTCACTTCCAAATCACCTCGTTGCACGCGTTGCTGGACAGCATCCTAAAAAACAAACTAAGGCCATAATTTCCATCCAATTTGCTCTCCCCCTGTTCTGCGTGCACTGCTGACAGATTGTCATATTTTGGCCGTTCTCCCGGAGGAGCGCGGGGGGAGGCGGCAGGGCAGATAAACGGCTATTACCATTCACGCTGGCTCATTACCGGGCTTTTAGGCCCAGAAGCAACAAACCCAAAAGCCACGCTCAGAGGGTTGTCCCGCCAATCCTGTGTGTACAACCCTAACGCACCCACCCTCCGACCAGCAGCCATGTGACCAGGGACCCTCTGGACAAAGCCCCGGCAGAGTCTTATTGTGATTGGCAATTCTCGCGTTCATTCAGGCTATTCTCCAATGCATTTCATTGTATTGATTTATTCACTCTACTATTATCTTGCTTCGCAAAGGTGATCCCATACACATAAACACACACACACACACACACACACACACACACACACACACACACACACACACACACACACACACACATACTGTACACTCATAGTGAAAGCGAAAGTGGCTGTGGTACGAAAGCCGCAGAGGGTGGTGTCAAATAATGTATGGCCTCCAATTGATTTGGTCATTGAGACATGTTGGGAGATAAAGTGCTGCTATAAATGTGCTTTTTTTTGCAAGCACAGCATAACGGAGTTATAGCTATACGGCACGGTAAGCAATTCAAAACTCACTGTCATGAATCCATCCAGCAGGCCGGAGTCCGGTTTGGGCGGGGCCTGCAGGCGCTCCATGGACCACTTCTCGATGATGGAGGACACCTGGGAGTTCTCCGTATTAAGGATCCGGAAGCCGGTCATGTTGACGCCACTGTAGCGGTATGGATCCATATCCAGAGCGAAAAGGTCCTGGAGTCACAAGGACGCAATCGGTAGGGATTTAATAATAGTCATCAAACATGTTATAATCAAAAAGAGCGTGAAAGCGTACTCTGCTGTGACAAGGAACAATGTCTCCTCATAACAAGTATCATACTCTACGGTCATCTTTCCTCCAATGGAAAACTTGACCAAACCCATCCAGAATTTTAGCTCCTGCCAATACTTCTGGCTTCCCTCGCTGTCTTGAGATGTTTTTGAAAACACCTTGCCTGACCTTAAGTCCACTTTGTACTTGGAATTGGGAGAACATGGGAGGTGGCAGTGACAGGGAGGTGCTGCTTGTAGAGGGTAAAACACTGGATTTATTTCTGCCTTTATCTTTAATCTCATGTTGTGCTTTGCCATTTGAAGAGACAGAATTTGACGGGGGCCTTTGTTGACGGCTCATCCATGAGGGTTGTTCGGTGTTTGACGTCGGAGATAATTAATCGTCCATCATTGGCTTGACGCTTGCTTTCTACGCACCTGCGCCGGCAACTAATAAATGACGTTAGAAACGAGGTTTAGCGCGAGAAGGACAAGCAGAAAGGTACGTTGGCAGGTATGTGCAGGAGGATTCATTTTATCTCGTGCTGAGGCAAAGACCTTGATTAAGCAAAGGCTTTCAAGGTGACAGGGGAGGCGGTTGGTGGACTGCCATCTATCATCTGGAAGCGAAAGGACACGGAAACTGTCCCCGCGTACCACTGCTCTGGCAGCAGACCAGCCAGATGTCTCCGAAATACAACTGGACAGTTGACAAAGGAGCAGCGGGTGATGGACACAAGAAGGGGCTGCCACGGTCAATGTTTGCCGCCGCAGCGCGAGGGCTACGTGGCATGCCACCAGCATACCGAGATGCTGGCCCCCGCTCAGCGGTCTCGGAGCAGCCAAAAGCCGCCGTCCGTCCGTCCATCCCAATGTTAAGGCAGACGCGAGTCCAAACTGACAGGGAACAGCACGCCACGAGAAAAAACACGCCTGTAATCACCATTCCCCTTCACCCTCTCAATGACAGACCCGCTGTCACACACGCGCGGAAGCCATATTTCCGTAAGAGATGCCGAAGAAGAGCGTCCGCGTGACTCCTTTTGTTTTGTTTTTTCTTCCCCGGGTCAGATTTCCCTGAACTTTGCTGCAACCCGTCTTCACTTTGTGTCCCACAGAACAGCGCGTGCTGCTTGTTTGGCGGGGGCCGTAATGGACCAAATGGGCGATGTCTCATCTGCTCTGGGCTATTATCTCTCACTCTCAGCCTCCCCTTTCCCTCTCGGCTCGGTGGGAAAGACGTGGCTCTTTTCATCCAGCGAGAAATCTTTGTAGTGACGAGATCAAAGACCGTTGGAGGGACTTCAATCGTGGCTGGAGCCTAAGTAAAATATATCAAAACTGCTTTTGTTTCCTGTGATCAATAATAAAGCTTTGCAGACAACAAATTAGTGGGGAGATGACGATGATGATGGCGAGGCATTGGGGGAAAAAAGGAAGCGCAAGACAAACCCGAGACAAACTTTGGCATCAGATAACTGGTGGAAAAAAACTTGCCAACATCAAACACAGCTTTTCGCCAATGTTGTCAAAAGTCGAAAGGTTCCAGGCCGGTTTTCAGATAGCCCCTCACTTCATGAAAGCAATACGACTCTTTCGCTGCATCCAGGCTGGCCGTTTGTCGTATTTGCAGGGAGGAGCTTTATGTTTACCCTGCAAACGCTTTATTATTAGAGGACACCATTAATTAGATCATCAAATAAACAACAAACACGACATCACCTGACCGGATTATGTTGTGAAATCAATACAATCCCATACTACTGCTGCATTATCAAATTATATGGCAAAGAAGAACGCCGGGATACTTACTAGGGTTGTAAAAATATAATGGTAGTATTCTGTCATCATTCCCATGGCCAGAGCCTAGAGAAGGAGAGAGAGAGAGAGAGAGAGAGAGAGAGAGAGAAAGAGAGTGAGAGAGAGAGAGAGAGAGAGAGAGAGAGAGAGAGAGAGAGAGAGGAGAAACAAAACCATGTAAAATGGGGTAAATCAACACTGAAATGCATTCCATTTTAGTGACTGGAAATGAAAATCCTCCCTTTAATCATGTTACTCTCCCATCCAGTCTCATTGCTATCTACACTATACGACATAAGGGCCTATATTACACATACAGCACAAAATACCTTTTAAACATTGAAAAGTGTTTGGTGTTTGCTTTTTCCGTACACTTGCTTTGCACTGCTTTCGCTCATTCCAGGGCTTCTTATGGATTTGGATAGAATCACAAAGAAGACAAAAATGACAGAGCCATCGATGAAGCTATGTATGAACATTCAGACGCCGCACATGTGAACTAACTTGAAATTCAATTTCGCTCACTTCATTTATGAGAACACTCCCAGTGTTCTCATAAATAATGTGCCTCAGTTAAATTAATTTAACATGCCTGCAAGCGGAATTAGACTTTATAATTAAAAAAGCCTTTATTGTCCAAGGAGCGCATCCATTACGGCTGGCCCGCAATAGAAATGTAATATTCATCATAGAGATAAAAGATGCATACTTCAAGAAATTAGGTAACACAATGGGATGGACTTTTGGTCCTTTGGGAGCATTGCAGAGGGAGTAATAAAGAGAATGGAATGATCTGATATTTTGTAGTACAAACTATGTATTAAAGGATAGGCTCGACGTTTTTGAAAGCAGGCTTATTAAAATGTTGGTTCCCATCCTTTATTAACTCTTCATAAAGCAAATTAGCACTTTTCAAAATACTTAACTAATACTTCATTATTGCAAAACCTACCACTCCTGCAGGTTCTCACTGCGCTTAAATGCAGTCCAACAGGGACTCTGAAGCTGTATCATATTTCATTTAAAACCAATTTTTACAGTAAATCCAGTGCGCAACGTCGTTTACAGTAGGTTGCCAGGAAGAACTGCCATGCCTTCCTGTTTCTAGTCCCTTACATGAGATCAGATGTAGTGCAAATGATGAAATAAAACCCTGAAAGCGTAACATATAATAAATGACTACAATGTTACATTGTTTTAAGGCTTGAATGTTGAACTTGCCCCATTATTAGACCACATCAGGCACAGTGTGAAGCTGCAGCAGAGTGGTACGTTTCTCAATAGTATGCATTTGCGAGTTTGTGCTATGAACAGTGGTAAAAACAGCAATCCTATCCTTAAAGTCTGTGATTATGTCAGGCAAAGTGTTGCCACAGAGGCTTCATATGACTCACACAAAACACAATGCGTGGCCCGTGCCATTTGCACAGAAACTCCAGCAACGAAACTCTAAATGAAGACCCCAAGTGGACTCGCACCTGTTTGAGTATCCAGGCGGCCATCTCGTGTCCGCAGTCAAAGATCACATGGAACTCTTTAGCCTTCTTCATCTCTTTCAGAAGTGGCTTGGCGTCCTTGGTCTCCGCCAGCAGCTGACGGATCTTCAAACGAATGTTGTATCGCGACGGGGCCTTGATCAGCTCCTGCAGTCGAATGAGACCTGCGGACAAAATGCAATGAACTTTCAAAACTGAGGCAAAATATCGGGGAGCTTGTGCAATTCTCCGAAAAGAACGTGAAATCAAAGGTTAGCTCTTGTGAATAAAGAGCTCGTATGCAAAGATTTGGTAATCCGTATCTGATTGATCCTCTTATTACTCAACTGGCAAGACGCAAATTCCGCCAGGGACCTCATTTGAATTGACACTGGGTAAAAGTGTTGCATTTCTTTTTCTACCTGTAGCATGTGACACTATCAGTATTTCCCAAACTTTATTCTACAACGGCACACTTCTTAATATGAAATAATCCCACTGCACACCAGTATCCTGTTCAATACTAAACACGCATAACTACGTTAAAGTCCAGGGCATGAAGGCAAGGGCATTTGGCACAATGAATATTGAATGTGACTGCTTTACACATTCACAGTAAAGCCAAATCAATAACTGTCGCAGAATTGAGTGATTCCTGTGAGAATTTCTTCCCCAGCTCAGAGAATCCTACTCTTCTGACTCTCGTTCATCGTTCACAGGAAGTCCTCCCTCACTCACCATTTGTTACACCAATTGAATCAAACGAGCAAAGAGTCGGAAAATCCAATGCATCTTATTACTGAGTCACCCGTCAGAAACAAATCTAAAAAAAGAGACAAATCTTTCGTCGCTGCAAATAGTTCCCAACTTTAGTGTGAAACGTTTTGGTATTCTGGCTGGAAATGATGCTTTAGATGAATTAGTACAGCCTTGCAATTTTGATCTTGCGACACATGCGCCCATTTGAAACTGGAATTGCAAACCTTTTCACGGTAAAGTGCTGTTGTAGATGTTGCTTCACTGCAGGTTTTTACAGCAGTAGCAACCCCCACAGTATATTGAGCCACAATCTACACCTTTAATTTCTCCTACACCGTGCTCTGACGTCGGACGCTCTCTGCGAGCTGCTGTGATGAGATTACAATGACTTTCTCCCCCGCCACCGAGAGCGGGAACTTCAGAGTCCCAGGATGAAAGAAAGAGGCCGGGGATTGATGGGAGAAATGATTACTTGTCATGGGTATAAAAATGGATGGAGAGAGAGCGGGTGGGTGCAAGGAGAATGGATGAGGGATGAGGGGAGATTGGGCGCCCCCCCCCACTGTTCAACCACTTTAAGACGGCTCACCCAATTTTCATTTTTTTTTCTTTTGTTCTTTCTTTTCGACGGAAGTGCTGTGTGAGCACTTTAATGGTCTTGTAAATTCGAGAGGGGGTCCAGGCTCCGGCTGAGGGGGCATCTCGGATCGGATCGCTGGGAGACGATGGGAGCATTGGGGGTTGATTGTTTTGCCTCGAAAAACCTCGAAACACCCAGAAACCCCAACCCCCACCCCCATCACCCATTTCTCCGTGCTGCTTCTTTCAGTTTTCCCTTCTTGCTTCTCGCTGAAGACTAAAAGTGAAACAGAAAACAAAAGAGAGGGGGAGATCGGCGTTTGGGAAACACTGTCACCGTGGACGTTTTTCGGGCGGGGGCTAATGCCTTCAGACTCTCCTCTGGATCCACTGACGGCTTGTGTGCAAATATTTTATCCTCTCTGATAGTCTTCCCTGCCAGCCGTCAGATGGGCTCCAATCAGCTGCGTGGGGGCCCCCGAGCGTGAAACTGTGTGATTACAGCAACGGGGAGGGGAGTGTATGTGTGTGTGTGTGTGTGTGTGTGTGCATGCTTGTGCGTGTGTGTGTGTGTGTGTGTGTGTGTGTGTGTGTGTGTAGTGTGTGCATGCTTCTCCCAACCACAACTGTCACATTCTCAGGGTGTCAGGTGTCCCCTCCCCTGTCTGGAGGAGCAAGGTGAGGTGAGGTCTAAGAGGACTTCTACAGGCATCTCATCTGAGAGGGGACAAGGGGAATCAGAGCGTTAAGGTGTTGAATTTGTTGGGGGGTGGCGTGAGGGGATGATTCAGCCCGCTCGCCGTGATCTCATCCAAGGTCAACTAACGTACAGTCACCGGACCATCCATTAAAATGTTAAAGTGTGCTGGCGGGGGACAGTTGCTGTCATCTGAGGCAAAGGCGTCCCCTTTAGGGGTGGGCTCTCTGAAAAACTCTTGTAAAACTACTATGCTCAAGAACTCAAGAGGGGTTTGGATCACCAGCCAGAGTGTCAGATGAATTTAGTTTACTGACAGTATGAACCGCATTGAGATGTACCATGTCCTTTTCGAAGGGGGTCCAGCAAAAGTCACAATCCAAGACATGGCAACACAACAAATATGGAGTCTCATTTGTTTCTATTTGTTTCTATGGAATTTCATTTGTTTCTATTGAGTCTTATTTGTTTTTACGGAGTGTCATTTCTTTCAATAGTTTGCATTTCATTTGGTATTGTATGGTATGACTGGAAGCCACTGTTGCCAAGTATGGTAAATTCGCATTATTGGATTAAAATTAAATAAATAGATTACATATATAAAAAAATGACGTTATTAACATTAACGTTGGGGGTTGCCACATCCACTAACAATAAATTGATTACAATATAATAATGTAATACTATATATATATTTATATATATTAATATAAATATATTACTAATCCTATTTATATTAAGGAATTATGTGTGTTTTATGAAATTCGTTCCATTCGTTCTGCATTACATGTACAAAAAGTTCAAGCAAATTAGAGAATCATTACAGCAGTCATAGATGAGAGATCACAGATAAAATATATGCACGCCCCGCCCCCAACGCTATTTCAGCCTCATTCCCTTACAGTACTGTAAGGTGTCAAACCAACACAATGCCAACTTGGACATGAAGAGGGTGGATGAGATTTTGAATATCAACTTTGCGCTTTCAAAAATAGAAGAAAAAAAATGACAAAACCCATCACGGCGCTCTGGCTAAAGTATCCCACCTTTGTTGTTTTGTCAAAATGCAAAACCACAAGCCACTTAACAAAGTCACGGCCGCGAGAACCAGCCGCGGCCATGACAGCGACCCTCAGAGGGCGAGCGTCTGCGTCGGGTTATTAATGGCTGGTGTCAGCGCCGGCGCACCATAATTCTGCGTGGCATTCGTCGGAGGAGAGATGCAGGGTAAGTGTGTGGAATGTGAATTGTCCTTTCTTTTTTTTTTCTTTTTTTTTCCACACTGTTGCTCACTCTCATGGAAGACTGGCGTGAGCGGTGCCTGAAGGGACACGGCAGAAAGGTAAGCTATCGATTCCTGAGCCGACTTGACACATTACAAAGTGCAGACTGGAATCTGAAGAAAACAAAGTGTTCTGTGTTTCCCAGCCAGACGCTCACATACTTTTCTCTAAATTGGAAGGTGTGAAATACCAAAAAAAAAAACTTTGCTACAATACATATTGAGCCATGAAGCTTCCAATGGGTAGCATCTCGATTTTGCTACTCTCTAATGACTCTAAATCCAAGAGATATTTCCAGATAGGTTAAAAATGAGCAAACATACTTTTCCAAGATCACATGGCGTCATCACTTAAAGCAGTGTTTGGTTTGTGAACCGCTGGCAATAGATTTGATACAATTGTATTTATTAAAGTCCACAGCTTTTTTGTTATACAAAAACATCACCAATCCCCCTTTTCGGAGAACTATCTTACCATGATTTGGTCTTTAAACAACTAATCACTACTCCAAGAGGGTGAGGATCACCACGGGTGAGACAAATAAACAGAACCAAACAACATGTACATTGTAAAACGTAAACACAGAAACAACTGATGACAACATGTATTGACAAAACACAGTTCATTTAGTGCAGGAAAACTGGAACAGCAATTGGGCACGTGGCCTCTTCCTGTCATAGTTATGGCAGCAAATGAGGGAGAAAAGGAGAGGGATGTAACCAGGAGGGTGTTCGGGGGTGTGTTCGAAACAGGTGCTTGTGGTGTGTGTTCTTGTAATCAATCCGCCTGTGTGTGTGTGTGTGTGTGTGTGTGTGTGTGTGTGTGTGTGTGTGTGTGTGTGTGTGTGTGTGTGTGTGTGTGTGTGTGTGTGTGTGTGTGTCTGTGTGTATTTGTGTGTGTCCACCGGTTGAGTACACAGTACTTGTCCCAATTAGTTCTGCTGTATGAGGTCCGAATTAATGGTGCCACAAAGCAGCGGCCTCAAGAGATTTTAGTCTTTTCAAATTATATTTCTATCCACAGGGGAAAAAAAATGACATAGCCTATAAGCCACCTGAATGCAATTCATGCGTCATTTATCAATATATATGTACAATGCATAAATACTGTCCTCAACATGCGTAAAACGAACTTGTGATTTATCAAACGATGTCTGAGACGTGGTTGATTCACCTATTCAAACTTTAATTTGTAATTGTAAGGGATAATGTGCAGCCATTCATTATCTCAAAATAACTGCCTCGATGTATAAAAGAATACATTGATCAATATTTTAATATTGATTTGAAATTATTTCATAATTAGTATGGATAGTGTAAAAACTTCTGCTCAGATAAATAGTACACAAACATGTTTATTGTTGGTGAAAAGTGAATTTGGACACATCCACATTCATCTCGTCAAATCTTACATTTTAGCTATCGATTTGCTTTTGCATGTAGACTGTGTGAAACGTGGGATGTAATAACCGGGCGGAGAAGTGGTTGCCCGTGACAGTGGTTATTATTTACAGACAGCAGTCATTATTATAACTGATTATTATATTACATAACTATTATATATATTTATATTATTATAACTAATAAATAACTGACTGCTGATTGATGCTACTGACCAATGAGAATTGAGCATTCCACAGAGCTGTGGAATAATAGTGTTTAATGCAGAAATGGCTGTGAATAAATGTGGTGTCTGAGTGGTTTCCCAGGAAAAAATATTTTACAACACTCACTTAAAACACCATCACCATCGTCATTATACTTATTAAGATAAAGGACGACGTCCACTGTACCTGTACCTGTGCTGTCGTCATAGACCACGGTGACAGTCCTCCAGCGGAAGAAGTGCACCAGGTCCAGGATGGCCCTGCTGAGGGACGAGAAGTCGGGGTACAGGCTGACGTAGTAGGAGTCACGGTTGTCGGACACCTGGTGCTTCCACCTGGTCTGGATGTGTGGCACGCCCAGGGCGTTGCAGATGGACTGCACCGCATTGGCCGACGAGCTGTGCGACGGGCCAAAGATGGCCGCCACGCCCAGGGACAGCTGGTCGCACGCTGGCGGAGGAAGAAACGGAGAGAGAAGTTTGAGTCAAGATCAAATTCTATAAAATGAAATTTAGATTTTGGCAATATGCGATACAACAAAAAATTGACTGAAAATTCAAAATAGGATGGAAATAGATAAAAAGGGATTTTGTTGATAAGCAATACACCTAAAAATCAACTGAGGTATGGAAACATTGGTAATATAGTATATAGTATAGAGTATATTGTAAACCTAGTAAGATGAAAAAAAATTACAAGAAACAATACAAATAATCTTAAAGATAAACAATAACAAGTAAAAAAAAATGGCAATGTAGAGTAAACCTAAAAAATAACAATTAACAAAAAAAACTAAAAAATAAACGAGAAAATCAAGTGTGCATTGCAGTGTACCAAAAACATGAAACCAGCCATTTATTCATCTGGTAACAGCTGTCCAAAACCCAAAACAACGGACTCATTGCAGTGATCATAACCCTGACGTATCAATCACAAAAACCCATGCACCCTCAGTTGTTTCTTTGGTTCCAGTTCAATGAGCATTTGGCCCACCCTTATAAGTAGATTAACTGATGTCTTTAATATTTTCTTCACTGTTTAAATATCGTGCTTTTTAATACTTCAATTTCAACCCTAAACATAAAAAAAATAACCTTTCTAAATTCTTAGAGGGGGACTGTGTCGTCTGACAGAACTGGTTTTGCTGTTGCTTTTCTTCTAAGCACTAGGTGATGACTCAGGCACTGATTGTACTGTGGCCATTACATTCAGTACCGGACGCAGTGCAACCTGAGTGACATTCATGACACCTGATTCCCAAAGGGTAGCCCATTGCTGCACTGCACCAAAAACCCGGTAACACCGCTAACATCCAGCATTTGTCACCAGTGTAAAAGGAAAAACTCGGGTCTCAGTTCTGGAACAAATGACCCGGCAATAGACTCAGGTTTTAATCGGCTCCACCTCCCATCGGCTCTGATGTGAACAGGACACCCGGGTCGACCTACAAATTTTGGCCCCTTTACCAGCATGATGCGACGTGCCTTGAAATTTCAGACGCTGGCGCGTAGATAACCAGGAATATCCGTGTATCATTCCATAATTTCATATCCCATTTAGAATGCAAAAAAAAAATACATCTGAAGTTATTGACTATTTTCTGCATGGGGGACCGTGAAATGTTTTGAGTGTTGGGATCGCACAATGGGGACCACAGCGAAGAACCCCCACGCTCCCCGCCGGTCCCTGCTCTCCACCGCCGAATGCCTGCTGCTTTTCAAGTTTTACAGATTTATGGCGTTGTTTTTTTAAGTTGCTGTCTCATCTACTGTTCTATTCCCAATCATACTGGAAGCATGATATGCACCTTTTGCGACTTGCTTGTGACTTTGAATGTGGCACACCGGAAAAAAAGGGCATTTCTCCTGGCAGTGGGAAAGGTGTCAATCACCTTTTTAGGCTAATTTTGGTGTGAAAACGGTATAACACATTTGTGTCCAAACCCAAAGCATGAAGGGACCGTAACCCTTGGGTTTTCGCTCCCCTGGTTGCCGACTCACCTTTCCTTGACGCCTCAAAGCTGTCGAAGATGTTTATTCTCTGGATGTCATAGGTGAGCGTGGTGTTGGGGAGCAGCGTGCGGTTCCTGTTGATGGTGTTCAAGGCAAATTTGAAGGCGAGCTCCTCCGCTCCGGAGGGACCACTTTCCGTGGATTCGAATATTCCTCCTGCGGTCCAAGAAAAAGAGAAAAACATCACTCCAGGAGCCATTCTGTGTATTTGGCGTAGAAACACAGCAGGCGGGCTAACACGGGTAGAATCAAACAGGAGACTCAGTTTTACTTTCTCCGGGAATATTATCGCGACCTTTGGGTATTTGTTATACAGCGCAACTCGCTCCTCCACATGAATTAAATACGCGGATCTGCATTCCGCGGCAGCCGTCTCTGTAATTACAGGCAGTTAGCCAGCTTGCGAGGTGGGTTCAGGGGTCGTCACCTTCCTTTAATACCCTCCGTCGACCCTGACAGAAAGGTCCGCTCTGTCATTTCGTCTCATTGATCCGACTAATGTTCAAACGGGAGGAGAACGAAGGGAGTGACGGAGCGAAGGCGGCTGCAAGGGAGCAGCGAAATGATGATCAAAAGGGGAGAGCGAGAGAGAAAAAGGTAAGAGATAGCAAGGAAATAAGAGAACAAAAGAACTGTGTTGGACAGAGAGAGAGAGCGAGAGAGAGAGAGAGGGAGGAGGACCATCTCATTCTCAACTTAATAATGAAGGTGCGATTAGGTCATCAACACCAGCTCTCTTTTTGTCACACTATAACGGTCACACCGACCAACCGTTATTTATCACACTGTAAACATTAGCAACAGTATTTTATGTCACATTTGTGATGTCTCAATTCTTACAAATTGGATGTGCTACCGCCTAGAGAGACCTTATTCAATTCCAGTCATGAATGAATAAAGAATTGCGCCACATGTGGAGTTTACATGTGGAGTTGAAAGGTGGCATTTTTTTTAAAGCTAGCATTAGCGTGAGCGTTTGGGATGAGTAGTAAAACAAAAGATATATTCTTTAATCGCATCTAAAGTACAATATTGGCATTATGATTAAGATTTGAAAGACTATAAATCATTTTTGTTTTGCTGCTTTTCCGAAATTCTAATGCTCCATCAAAGAAAATGCACCACACTTCAGTCGTCAGACGGTGAACCAAACAATGACTCATCATAACTTACTGGAGCTGAGGTTTGACACACAGCTACCAACCATCTCATTCCAGTGTAACAACAAATCTTCCGTGGGAGTAAACACAATCTGGACTCAAGGGCGTCGCCCTGGTTTGAGAAGTGGGCTGCGGGGGGGAGGGTTGCCATGCGCGACGCGGCAGGGATCGCACGGTGCGTTTTTTCTTTCTTTCAATTAGTAATCTGAGAATCATCAATACATGATCTAAAATAAAAACACACAGAGCGGCCAGTCACACTCACGGTATGGCATTGTTTTGCCATTATAATTAGCACAAGTGCTTTCAATGCATATTATTATATATTATTTGAAATGATATAGTAATGTTTACAATGATATGTTCAGGGGGAAAACTCTCTGTTTTCCCCAGGGAGGAAGGGTCCGGACCCGCCTGCCCCACCTGAAATTTCCACCCCTGTCTGTACTCGTCAATTATTTACAATTCTCTACTGCAAAAAAAAAAGTGTGTTGCAGATGTTCGACAGCATCTGATTCAATTGAAAAATGGAAGGAAGAGTGGGAGAGAAGAGTCCCTTTGAACCATTGAGGCAGCGATTAAATAGCGTTCAGCATTTAATGGACGTAATGGTCGTAAACACTGGGGAACAGTGAAGAAGTGGGGAAGTTGCGTGGCCACTTTCAAACGGAACATAACTACAGTATACGAGAAATTCCCTCACCTCTGAGGGTGGACTTAATCCACAGAAAGCTTCGGAGAATTAAAACATAAAAGGGAATGAATGAGCAGTGGAAAAAACGGAAAGAAGAAAACCGAGATGAAAGAACGCCGAGCGAAGTCTGGAGAACTGCCCCAGAGATGCGTGATGAGTTCGGGACGACGCGGCTCCCGTCCTCTGGGAGGGCCGCGTCCACCGCGGCCCCAAGCGGACAAAAAAAATAAAATTCGATGCGGCGTGAAAGACCTGTTTATCGAATTCAATCACAAAGAGCAAGGGAAAGCAGGCGTAGAGAAGGTAAAATTAGAAAAGATGCATCGGCACCTCAAAAGGTCGCCATTTCAAAGAAAGTTTGGAGGGCATGCAGCGAGAGGGAGTGGACAGCGGAAAGAGAGAGGGAGCGAGAGAGAGCGAGAGAGAGAGCGAGAATACAGAAGGGCAGTGTTGGGATCAGCAGGTGGAGACGTGAAGCCCGTGAGACGTTCGTTAAAGCAACTGTTTCATGGTCCTCGTCTTTCTTTCTCTTTCTCAAGTATTTGAAAGTTACAGTCAGTGTTGGATTATTCCTAAATGGGAAAATGGTCAATATGAAAGCAGGTCAATGAGATGAAGAAGAAGGAAAAGAAGTAGGAGAAGGGGAAGATTGACTTTATTGATGCCTATAGGGAAATTTGTCCCTAAACCCATTCAGACGAAGAGCCAACACCCACCTTGTCTACCCAAAATACAACAGTACCCATACTACCCATAACACAATGACTCCCCGACTACTCTTGCTACCCTTAAAATAGTGATTTTGGATATAGGACGGCCACCCCCTACAGCTCAAAGCTCAAACCATTTGAATCAAAAATTCAAACATTTCTTTCCCTGACCAGGTTTTCAGCTTTTTCCGCACATTACAAAAGGGAATGTCAGGATAAACAGTAGCAAGAGAGCAGTCCGAATGTTTCTTATGCAACATCAGTCAAAAGAAGCACTATTTCCATGGGTGCCTCCACCCACGGCTCCACTGTTCTACCCCACCCATCCCCCGCGGGACCTCTCGCTGAGCGCCAGCGCTAGCGATCGTAGCATGTTGCATGCTCCTGACATTTTCAGTATACGCCCAGGTCAATTTATCTTCGACAGTGCAGAAACTTTAAGTATCACCATAAAAAGATGATGGAACTCATGTCAGTTTGACCTACAAGATAATTATCACACCGTTGCCCTCGGGGAAGGCTACTGTGCTCAGATGCTTTGCTCAACGAGTCTTGAGATGAGTGGGTGGGAATGAATTAACCTGTGATCATCAGAATTCTTCGGCGGGCCACGCGGCTTAGATGTGCGGGATCAAAGGGAATTACGCGCTGGCGTGAAAAGCACGGGCACGCAAGAGAGGCTGGGATTCATATTTAAGAGTTTCTATACGAGACTCGTACTAGACTATTCAAAACATTCAGATATTGAATGACAAAGGGCTATTTATTTATTTTATTTAAGATATTTCCATGCAAAGCCTGACCTCTT
This sequence comes from Zeus faber, assembly GCF_960531495.2. NCBI lineage: Eukaryota > Metazoa > Chordata > Actinopteri > Zeiformes > Zeidae > Zeus > Zeus faber. Next base: position 17,512,914 of record NC_137189.1, read on the forward strand.
TTTGGCTAGGTAAAGATTTCTGCCCAATCTGGCCGTATAACGTTTGGGGGATTTACTCACTGACTGTACTCTGCCCTGCAGCTTAAGCCTGGTTTAAACGTCCTCGAAGGCGTATCCGTAGCCTTCAATTATTGGTTGACATTTGCCATTTCCAAAACCATCTATTTCTTTTTGTAGTGGCTGTCATGTGTAGCTATATTCATTGATGAAACCCACTTTGTAAATTTAATTGTAAACGGGAACAAACATTTTAATAGTGTGGCGAAAGGTTTGACTCTCTTTTAAAATTTGGTTCTTGACAAGTCACTCCGTAAAAGAGTCGTCGGATTTTTTTCCGACTCTGTGTCCATTCGATTTAGTTTGCGTAACGCAAGTTAAGCGAGGGAGGACTTCCTGTGAACGACGAACGAGAGTGAGAAGAGTCGGTTCAGCTCAGCTGGACATGGAATTCATTCTCACATTTAATTTTATCCCAGGCGGAAGAATGCCAAGTGTGGGTCTCACAAATCTTTCACAGCAGACTCATTCTCTCAAAAGGATTTGTGAACGAAACAAACAAACGACTCTGTTGATTTGAACAACTTTGTTCCCCACAAACGAATCGCTCGCAAGGCGCCTTTAACCCTTTAACCTTGTTTACATTTAAGCACAGATATGCAAATCACTTTGAAAGAGAAAGAAATCTGCGGTACCACGCGTAGCTGCAGCGTGAGGGGGAATCCCGCTGAATCTTGAAGCGCAGTGTTTGCACGCCCCGCGTGGAGCGGGCAGCAGGAGCTCTCTCCTGACAACTACAAACCAGGCCAGAGCCATCATCCATGTGATGTGGATTCAGGTTTTTGTCCCCCCCCCGCCCCCCCTTTTGTGAGGCAGCCATCGATTCCTCCGTTGCTCCGTAGGTCCAACCGACGGCTCAGAGAGTTACGGCCGAGACAATCAGTGGTGTGTGTGTGTGTGTGTGTGTGTGTGTGTGTGTGTGTGTGTGCGTGAAACAGAGTCCCCCATCGTCAGGCCTGGCGTGCATTGTGGAGCAAATGGAAGCGCCGAGTGAGACACGGTGCCGGATGATCACA
>NC_137189.1:17518986-17581486 GCF_960531495.2 Zeus faber
AAATCTTACAATGAACATTGTCAAACTTAAATAATTAATTAGGGATTAATGGTATGCCATTTGTGTAGTTAATCGTGATTATTCGCAATTTTTTAAATTTCCTTAAATCTGACCCTAAAGAATGTTTTTTTCTGTTGAAAACTCAGTAACAAAAAACTCTGCTCTTGTCATCCAACAGGTCATCCACAGGACAGAGTTATTGCAGCAGTTCTTAATGATTAAAGAATGAATAAAGAGTTGCATTGCAGGTTAAGTTAAACTCCACTTGCAGACTAACTCTGTCCTTGATGCAATGGCACAAATACTCTGTGTTGTATGCCCAGCATGCTGACAGCACAGGTAAAAAAACACCCCAACAATAAGAATAAAAAAATAAATAAAAAGGAAGATTGAAGGAGCTGGCAAACCAAAACGGACAGGGAGCATCAAAGGCAGAAGGCCATTTTTCGACGTCCCGGTTATTAATTACAATGATAAATACCAGCGTTTCCAGGATTTCATCGGGCCTCGTTTTATTTTGGAGAAACGACAGTCGAGAGCTTCGACACATTGCAAGCTGTCGGAAACAAAAAGTCACAGCTGTGTGTGTGCATGTTTCAGTGCGGTTCCTGCGTCTGACAGCCGGAAAAAGTTAGGCGGGGAGGGGAGAGGGGAGGGAGGGGAGGGGAGGATTATGGGGAGAAAAGATAGCGGGAAAAAGGAGCTGGCGAGATGAGAAAGAAAAGGAGAAGAAAAAGAGTGAGGGAGTGAGAAATGGAGAATAAAAGAGGTCACTGGAGGCAGATAAAGGACACTCAATTAAAGTGCTGAATGGATCGGCCATTAGCTGTGAACGGACACCTGCATCTGCCCTCTCTCTTTATCTCAAGCCGGGGAAGGAAAAATGTCAGGCCCTGCTTTGGGTTCATTGGTCTCCAAATAGAGCAAAGAAGCTGCCTGATAATTGCGGCTATGGGCGGAAGTCGATAGGTTACAGTTAACTACAGGATTATGCGTTGATTCTATCATATACACAGCCACGCTACGTTCCAAGCGACAAAGGAGGGGGAAGCGAATATCAAAGACAACTATCAAAAACATCTAAACAGAGCGCCACACGATGCGAGTGTTCCTTTTTAAGTGCGTCTTTCCATGCAAAGCATCACAGAACACCTCTGTATACACCACGGCGTGGCGGTAGATCTCTGGAAAGATGCAACTACATTGTTTCTGTATGTTTTACTATGTTTGGTCACGCCCAGCTGGGTGAGAGATATATAGCGTTCCTTTGTCGAATCTGGGAAAGAAGTGTGTGTGTGTGAGTGTGTGTGTGTGTGTGTGTGGGGGGGGGGGGGGGGGGGGTATTGGATTCTTCTGCCCCAAATGTGAAGTAACATGTGCTGACGATGGGAAATCAGTGAGAACACGGTGAATAAATTCATATACAATACTACAGGCAGTGTGACTTTATAACAGTGGTATTACAATACTATCACAACATATTGCACAGTTATTGCACAACGATGAATGATGTAACTTGTCCTTTGCAAAAGAGTGATTGGCATTGCGATGCACCAATCCATGATTGCACCAATCCAAGTGTTTGCTCCGACACTAAGCTGAAAAGAACAGCGTTTGATGACTCCCAGTAGGAAAATGGTTAAAAGGTGTTGCTGGGGGAAGGCAATGTTATTCGGTGGGGAGGCGTGATTTGCCGGTCAATTGAAATGGTGAAAATGCTTCTATCATGAATTAGCATAACACATACAACCGTCTCTCCTCTCCTCGCTGCTCGCCTCTCCTCTCGATCGCAATGGCATGACGACAAAGAGACTGCACTCATTTAGAATAGGCTATACAAATGCTGCTGACAAACTATCATGGGGGGGGGGGGGGTTGTACTTTGGTGTACTCGCAAGGGGAAGATGTTCCGAGCAGCCCTGGCGGACTTGCAGACAATGGATTGTCATGGCGATTCAAAGAACACCATTTAAGTAAGCCTCACTTCAATGCAGCCTCCAACTCAACATGTTTCCCACTGTGTCCTTGGTTCGCACACACAGAGGAGCGGCTCTCTCAAAGGGAGCAGGTATTCTGCTCAGGTCTCTCCGTCGCCCGTACCCACCCACTCTTCCTCAGAAAACCCTGCCACCCCCAGCCTTTCCCTCCGTCTTTATTCCCTTGGCTAGAGCAACGTGACCTAAAGCCAAGTGGGAACCTCACACCAGGAACCGGCCGTGGCAGGAAGGCTTCCTTCAAAATCGATTAACAGCATGTACACACAGTATGCAGCTGTTGCTGGTTAAACATTCCATCACACCGCTACTGTTGGAGTGGCCAGATGCAAATGGTGTCTGCAAATGGCCCGAGGTGGCTTTTTGGATGCAAACCTTGCATTTCTAGGAAAGGACATTAACAGCAGGAAGAAATGTATCATGATTGTTTTTTTATCCATGGATTTGTAAAATGTTGAAGCGTTAAGGAAAACCCTAACTGCTAAAAATTAGCTGAAATTACAGAGTTACTGTACCAGGTGTTTACTGTACCTGAAAAAGATTAGAAGAATCCCATTATTGGTCCCCATGAGGAAGTATGTCCCCTGCATTTTACCCATCCAAACTTTGTAGGAGCAGCGGGCAGCCATATCCACTCCAGCGCTTCACCATTGGGTTGGTTTAGGGGCATCGGCAGGAGTGTCTAATCATAACATGCATGACATTTCGGTGAGAGTAAACCCGCGTGAACATGGAAGGAACATGCCAACTCCACACAGACAGGTCCCAGTTGGGTTCAATCCCAGAGCCTTCTTGCTGTGAGGCAACAGTGCTAATTCTCCATGCCACCAAAACTTCATCTGAGCACACATATCTACTGTATGGCCCTCTTGCTGGCAATACCGACAAATCCCTTTACAGTCAACATTAAACACTCACCCTCTATTAGCACCATCATCAGCTCCCATGATGTAAGTGTAAACTACCCTGTTCCTCGTGTTAAGGGTCTTTGTCCCACACATCAAGCCTGAGTGAAGTGTAAAGACTGGCATGATATTCAAAGGTTAAATCATCCTACACCTGCAAATGTATGTAGACCCGTGAGGACAGATCAGACCGATGAATGAGCGAGTATATATATAATAAATAAGTCGATCCAACCAGGCTGGGCACGAGAGTCTCTCCGGTTTGACAGATCTGTGGCAGATAGACAACAAGAAGCTGGCTAATTCCCCAAGACAAAGAGTATGTACTGTCGCTCCTGCTGCCTGCGGCTGTTTAAGGTCATTATCAATTCACAAGGCAACATGCGTTATTAATGCGGTGCCACACACATCCTACTTCGGGTTGACATTTTTCGCTCTTTTTGGCTCTCTTGTTTGTATTCTCACAAATACCGAGCTTTGATAGACTGACGGGAGCCAGATGGACGCCATGCAGGTAAGCCCCTGCGAGCGACACAGCGGTTGTGCCTCACAGTTTTATTGATGTATCGATTGTTCCCGTTGCTCACAGTGTGGCGTCAAAATACAGGAGTTGGCAGGGCGTACTTCACGACAGGCACGAATAAGACACAAACAAGCCAAATACAAAGGAGGCTATATACTTTTGTCAAACAAAGTTTTGACACTTAACTGTACGTGTTCTGTATATGTGTCTAGCTATGAAAACCCTAACCCTATCGATAACAGAAACTACAATATATTTCAAATCATTTATAGGGGAACGGTCTTGGACCAAATTGGACCAAACATGTACAAATTCCATCAGCAAAGACGATACCTCGCAAAGTGAAGCCCACTGAGAAGGAAAAGGCAAGTTTCAGAAAGGCGCAAATACTGGTATAAGCAACGCAATGGAGAAATGGAAATGATCTGCTCATTTTGCTATCTGAAAGGCAGAGGATGCCTTCACTCCCTAATGTTTGTTGCTACCTGTTAAACATGGTGGTGAGTCCGTAATGACATGAACAGCCGTCTCATGACAGTCATTAGGACGGATGACTGCTCTACAGGGCCTTATAACAGCCTGAGAAAATTAGGCCATTTAACAGGACGAGGTGTACCTTGTGGTGCAAACAATGTTCCCTCATGATGTTCAAATGTTCAAAGACAATGATGCGCAGGGCAACGTATTTAACAATGGCACCATAAATAAAAGTACAAAGTCAAATGCCTTTCCATGGCCTCCTCAATTAACAGAGGCTGAATATCATTGAACCTTTACAAAGATGAGGAAGATTAGGAAAGAGGATGTGAAGGGTTTCCTCCATAAATAAATTATCCAATATCCAATTCAGGAAGCATTAAATCTGTTCTACAGGTAATGGCTGACCCCAATCCTTATAAGGTGCTTGATATGAATATACTGTTAGGAGTTCCTTCTATTATGTCCCTCTATGTATTGGGTCATTTACCCTCAACCTTTACTTTCTTCTCCATTTCTATCTACAGTTCTCGATTGCGTTGATATCACATATTTCCACTATGGAGAATGACCCCCTGCCCCCTTTGCAGGTGTAGGGGATGTGGATATTACTTCAAGTCGCATCAGCTTGCTGGCCACGCTTGAGGCCTACTGTCCCACAAAGCAACAGTGCGTTTATGGTATCAGTGACTGATAGGGATCAGAATGCGTCTCAGAGCAGCCTTAAGGGACCATAGTCCCTTTAGTCAGGGCTTCACCGCCACAACCTTACAAAACTTGCTTTTGTGCAATCACGCATTGGTTTGAAAATTCTAGCTGCCACAGTCGCCTTTCTGTCTCCATCACCGGAAAATAATGAGACACTTCAGGAGAATGAATCACGTCTGAGAGTGGACTAAGAGCAGGCGGCTCTGAGGCAAAGTCATTTGTCTTTACCATTTATTTGCTTGACTCAACAATAACAGTTTTCCCTCACACATATTGACACATTCCCAATCTCTCTTTAGACTATTCCAAGTGTCTTCCCTGTTTTCCTACGCCTTTGGTCAATCCTATCGCCATGGAATTGTGAGAGCGATGACTCCAAAGGTGTTAAAAGCACAACCCCCCCCCCCCCCCCCCCCATCAGAAAGACCTTTCCCACATGGCTGTTCCACCTTGACCTTCGGACCCCTGAGCCGATTAGCAGGCGGGCTGCGAGGGGCTTCCCCCGTGGAAACCATTTCACTGACAAAATCACACATGCAACCCCTGACCCTGTGAATACCTGGAGAAAATCCCTGATTGACATCGCCAAACAGCCATGGGTACATAAGGGTGATGAAAGCCCCCCCGGCCACGGTTCATGAATAAAAAACGCGACTAAAGAACGGCGGTTTCATCGATGCACTCCGGCTTCCAGACAGGTGGTCGGAGGAACCGCTGTTGTTTTGGGAGCAAGACATTATGTGATCTGGCCAACTAACCGTTGGTCAATCATCACAACCCCTCCTGTGACAAAAATAATAAACCCGCAAAATACAAGTAAAATGCTAAGCGGAGAGCGATGACGTCTTATCTGCTAATTTCACACCTCGCAGATATTTTCAATTTCCAAATGGCAAGGGGGAAGAATTAATCACCGTTGAACAAACCTTTTGTAACTGACGCATGGCAGCAGGACCTTGAAAGATTCGGGCCTGTAAACATGTTTTAGAAATCCATCTAGATAGTTTGCCTGCTTCCAGCCCATGTGTGGTGCTGCATGCTAATGTAAGACAGATCCCCTCTTTGTTCTTGAAACCCGCGGTGGGTATTTTTAAACCATGGAAATTATTTGCAGGCGGAAGGGGAGATAGTTTCATATTTCTATAAGCTAAGGCGGGCGCCGAGTGACACATGAATATTTTAAGCAGCTTTGTGCCCATTTAAATGTGTTGTGCTGTGAAACGTGCTGGCAGTGGGCCAGGGCACACGTCCTTATCCATAATTCCCGCAATTTCCAAAACCAAACTCCGACAAACCGGTGATTCAGTCCGGCGGCAGCCAAACAAACGTAATTAACTACAAACTCCCTCTGAATTTGTTCCCCTTTACCCTCTTAGGTACCCGTCACCCTCTGCATTTGCACACAATATTTAACACCCTTTTGATACAGTTCAGAGGGGGGTTGCTAAATATCGGGGAAACCACGATAATCCTTTATGGAGCCCCTGCATTGAGGAAATTTGTTATAAAAAGTAAAATCTAGCTCTCAGATGGATGATGGCTTGATTTCCTTTTCCCAAGAAAACTAAAAAAACAAATTGCCCTTTACTTGCACGTATTCTAGGACCCAGGCAAACAATAAAGAACAAACACCAACTCAGACAGGAAGTAAACAAACATCTCAGAGTCAACAAGGCTTTGAGTGATGGGAGGCCAGGGACACTGCCCGGGACCGTCAACGCCATTACTCCCTTTTGGTAAGAGAGATTAAAACATTACCTAAATGTCATTGTCAATTGTTTTATTTCCTTCATGGCTTGTTTTTTTTTATTCCTCCGACAATTTTAGGAAACTGTCTGCCTGTAAAAACTTGCGTGCACTGGCCGGCAGAGTCTCAATAATATAATATAATAACATAATAATTGTTACTTTTCACCAGACAGTACTGGCTGATTATGTATTGATTGTGGATGAAAGCTGTTTTGATAGCTGCCGTATAAAAGAGGCCTTTCAACGTTCCGATGGTGCAAAAGAATCCTTATTAAATCCCAACACACCGACGATAACGAATACAGACACAGCTCAACTTTAACGCCGAAGGCTTCCTCTCTCGGTGTGTCATACTGAATTTATTTGGGCCAATATATAAACTTCTATTTGACATTCTCATTATCTCTCCATGCAAAGCTCCCGTATCAGCATATGGGCACTAATATTAATCATCTTTTATGAGAGATTATATCTATAATGTGTTAGACCAGGTCAGTTCTCCCTTTGCGGTGAGATGCTGCTCAGGTTATGTGTGTAGAATATCCTTCATAGTTATTTAACAAAACAAGCAACAACAACAAACACTGACGTGGGTCAATGTTTGCGGCTTTTGGATGCACTCGCGGGAACAACTACAATGTGAAGGTGACCCGTTTCCACAAACAAAATGGCCGAGTCCAAGTGAAGACAGACATTTTGTTTTGAGGCCCATTAGTCTATTTTATGAAGCAACTTAATCTCTTGTTTAATCTTAACATCTCTCTCTGTGGATCCTTGAAAGGGCTGAGGAAGAGGTATGATCGCTTTTATCATCCAGGTAAATCCATCACCAGTAAGCGCCATATATAAACCCCACCGCGATAAAAACTCATCACTCTGCTTAGAAATGAACTTGGAGCGCCTCCAGCCACGGGCCAGGATGCCTCTGTAAGGACTTTCATCACCCCATGTGTTGGTTGCAGTGCTAAAATAACACCGAGCTGTTATGCTCTGGTGTTACAGTGGCTAAAAGGTCTCAGTCTGACAGGGGAACAGTGGTTGTACAACGCCTTTCAATGGGTGGGTGGTGGTGGGGGGGGGGGGGGGGGGGGGGGGCGATCAAGCTTCTGGGCGGATGAGGGGACAGACGGACCCGGGGGAGCTGACCTTTTCAGTTAGCCGGCCTCCGGTAGCACCAGCTGGGAGAATGTGCTGAGCCAGGCAAGCAACATCCAGGACAGAACAGGTTTTTTTTTTTTTTCAAATTCCTTGCATGGCTTTTTCAAGGAATCAGAATGACAATCATGGCTTTATTGACCTTAAGTAAGTATGCTTACACAGGCAAGGAATTTGACACATTTTGACTGTTTGTCGGTGACTCTCAGTTTAGTACCGATCATTCAGTAAAATGTAAAAATTAAATCTACAACAAATATATACACATAGCCTCCAAGGGTAGACTCTGTAATGCATATGTAATAACCAATATTTACAATGTGAGGAAGCTGAACTCACTGTCACTCATTCACAGAAACGCATGTTGTACGTGCACACACACGCACACGCACACACACACACACACGCACACACAGATGTTCTTTTTATATTGAAGTTCCATTCCTACATTACAAAATTGCTTCCCTCTCAATCTAACTTCTGAAGCCAAGTCTCTTTACAAGTAGGCCTATACTATAGCCAGATAAGCAGATTGTCTTCGCAAAGAGAACATCTTTAAGAACGTAATACAAAGGCCTAATTGAAATAGATAGTCGTAATACATACATGTATTATAATTATATGTCAGTTATCCTTACCAGTGAATACGGCGTCAGCATTAGAAACAAGATATAGTCAAACAAGAAACCTTCAAGAACCAAATTGTAAGCTTTAGAGGACAAAACCATGGTCCGGGTGGGGGGCTCTGAAAAATATATTTGTCATTGTCAAGTGAACGTGTCAGACAGAGAATAGCAACAGGCCACACTTGGAACAAGCCCGCTCTGCTCCGGCTGTAAAATGAGGCATCCACCCGCAGCAGCCCAGTCCACAGTGTGGCGGGTGGGTGCATGGTGGAGGGTGAAAGCACCCAAAGCCTGTGATTGGGGGCAGGGCGGGGCGGTACGGGGGGGGGGCGTGGATCACATGAGACGCATCTATATTTGGGTCGGATATCGGTCTCATGTTGTCTCTGACTCTGGCGGCGGGGATAGTGGTGGGAGGATGCTGCAGCCAGGCAGGGATGCAAGCACATCCCGTTGCCATAGCGGCGGTGCCGGCGGACGCAGGCTGACTTTTAAACAGGGCCCTCGGGGAGCTGTGGGAATGTAAGGATGTGTTGTCAACGGTAGAGACGACATGGTCCGCCGCGTGGAGTCACTCCGAGGAGTCACCGTCCCGACATGCCACAGAAAGTGACAAGCTACACCTACAGGAGAGGGAGGAGGAGGAGGAGGAGGAGGAGGATGAGGAGGAAGAGGAGGGATGGATCCAGACACTGATGAAGGCATGAGATCAGTGAAACCACGGGACACCCCCCCGCCCATATACCCACCAAATCGATAGCGGTTTAGTCAAATGTTAGTCGAAAAAAACTGCTGCCAAAGTGCATCGATTGGCCTTGTGACTACATGATTGATCTGGGACTCCTGGGGTGATGTTTACACACAGACACGGGCTGCAGGGGACACGTCGGCTGGTGTTGGCGGTTTAAAAAGGCAGCGGAGATATCAAGTCAAGCTCCACTGATGGGGGATGTGGCCGAAAAGACCCCGTGGAGATGGGACAGTTTGTTCTCTCACCCTGACCTGACGGCAAACACTCCAGCCTGTGTGGCGCCGTGCCAGCGTGGGATGCAGCCTAATGGGATCATTTGTCATTTTAAAGAGTGGAGAGACGTTTATTCGAACTTATTTCCACACATTTACTTTCACATCCGCTGTAATGCTGTTCTTCCCTATAAAGATCTGCACAGAGTCATACTGTTTTCCTTACCAAGTTATGACAATGTGCTAACATGGTAAGGCCCGACCTGTCTATTCATAATAACAATAATAAATCGAACCAGATGAAATTGAAACTTAACCCAAACCATCCAGCCCAAATTGCAGGCTTTTTTTTTTTAACCCCACACACTGAAAATAAATATGCAGGCTTTCACTTGTAAAGCTATTTAAGGCTTCAACTACAATTCTAGAGATGGACAATTTATTTCAAGTTCAGAACCCCCCCCCCCCCCCACCCCCTAAAAAAATAAAATAGGATTAACAAATGAAAGTAATATTTTTGTTTCCAAGCAGCATCTCCCACGTATGCACATCTTGAATAAGGATCGTATACGAAGAGGCAGGAGAGAGCAGCAGCAGCTTCTGCACGAACGACTACTTGTTGTGTCGGATCGGGTCGGTCGGTCGGTCGGGTATCTTACCGAATCTCAGCACGTGAGGCATCCCGAGCGCGGATCCCAGAAGCAGCAGCAGCCTGAGGTTGAACCTGAAGATGAGCCTGGTAATCAGCTGGGAGGTAATCTTCATGTTGTCCGGGGGGAGAAGATGCACAGTGGTAAATCCCCCCACCCGTCTACCCCTGGCGTTATTATTACCCCGGAATAATAACGATTCTTCTTCTTTTCTTTTCTTTTTGTCCCCCTTTCCCTTTTTCGTCTCCTCGGTCGCAAGGATCACGTCACATCACATCTCATCACATCACATCACATCACGGCATGGTCACTGGCGCGCTCTTTTGCCTAAATCCTCCTAAGTCCATTAGCAGTCCCGGCATGCTTTCCGCCTCTTTTCCCCTCCTCACTGCGCCAAGACACGGTCCTCCTTCTGCGGTGCGAGGGACGGAGGGACATCCATGTCGAGCGGGGGGTGAGGTGAGGATCCGGGGCGGGGGGGCCCATGCACACGCACGGGGGGCCGAGCCGGGGTGAGGGTGTGCGCGGAGGCGGAGGCGGAGGAGGAGGAGGAGGAGGAGGAGGAGGACGACGGCAGCTCCGGCTGCCTACGCTCCCATTCTACTGCACTGCTGCACCGCCTCTGACGTAGAGCCAAGATCAGCCTGCTGTGGCTTTTCTGGAGAGGAGGAGGAGGAGGAGAGGAAAGGAAGAGTGGGCGAGAGAGAGAGAGAGAGAGAGAGAGAGAGAAGAGGAAGGAGGAGGGAGGTGAGGAAGGGGCCAGGGGAGGGGGGAGCATCCACATCGTCGTCATCTCGGACCAATCCATCAGCTGTTCATCCATCATCTGTTGCAGTGCGTTCACGGCACTGGAGCTCATTGACACTGACCCTCCGTGGCGATGTGGCGACACCCTGAAGGTGGAATCTACATCTCGACACCGGGGGAAGAAGAAGCACTTAGACCTTTTACCCGAGTATATAAAAGATATAAAATATAAATAACCTTGGCACAAAGTTACTCTAGTAAAAGTCAAAGTACCACATTGACATTATTACTTAAGTTAAAGTCTACTTTGCTTTGCACATGAACATCGACACTATAATGCCACTTTGGTTTATAGATAGCAGGACTGCTGTTACTATCAGAGTAGTGCCATATTATTCACTTTGTTGGTAGATGTGTACATGTGTACTTTTTTTCATTTCCTTAATTTTTTACCATCTCTTAACTTGCACTGTTTTTGCTGCTGTAACACCGGAATTTTCCCCCTGGGGTTTTTAAAGTCAGATATTATTGTATCTTGCTTTTAAATGTACTTATATTATTAAAATAAGTACTTGATGGCCTGATGTCACAGTGCGACTGTACCTCCCTTACTGCAAATGAGCAGTCATGCATAGCCTGATTAAGTAAAGCCTGATAAAGTAATTTCCCCCTGGGATTATTAAAGTATTTCTGATTCTGATTCTGATTCTGATTATAATTTACGATGAAATAAAGTAGGTGGTGTTATAGTAATTTACAAGAATATGGACCTTTCCACCACTGCATCTGGAATCACCCCAAAATCCACCAAAAGATGCGACTCCTTTCACAGTGCATTATCTGTCGGCCTGCAAGCAACTACCTGTTGCTGTGGGGTGTTTTTTCACACACTGACTGGCATATTTGTAGCTCAATATCTGAATTAGATTATTCTGCAAAGTCCATTTTCTTATTCAGGGAATTTTGTGCACTGCTCTACAGACAAAAGCAGACAGAAATACAGCAGATACAGAATATCTCAAATGTCTTCTATTTGCCAGCTCAATGAAAAGGCTGTGGCAGGGCTTAAGTGGCAGTATGATTGTATGGCTAACTCCCTGTACCACCAGAGCTTTTCAGAACCACGTTTCAGCACCATGGAGAGAGACGGTGTGTTGTATTTTGCAGATAAAGCTTTTTAGAACATTAGTTTGAGAGATAAACTTTATGTGTTGGCAGCATTTATCAAGGTTAATTACCACCTATATAAGAAACTGCATTTCTTACACACAAAATCTTTTCTTTTAGCAAGAAATAATTTGTAAAGCCGTGGTGGGGAAACGATACAGAGAGCATTGTCATTAATTTAGGCCTGCAGGATGTTGTTGTGCTGAGTTTTCTTCCATAAAGCCGGCAGTAAAGGCCTACTTTTCTTTTTAAAGACTTCAAGTGGCTTCTGAGTCACAACCTTTGAACACTTTCCACCTTGGTTCCAATAATGTGGGAGGAGTGGGATGAAAGGATTGAAATTGGCAGAACAGCAAATCCGTAATATCGACAGACGCAGCCCAAAGGCACAAACATTTACCCCATATGCATACAACTACTTTGGAAGGGGAAACGACTATTGTACGAAACACATGCTGACAGCATGCAATATCAACTCAAGATCTCTCTCTTGAATTCAACTTGAGTGCCAAAGATGGAAATCTATGGATTTACACATAAGGATTTATCAAATATGTATGTATGTATCAAGTATGGTGGTTTTATGTTTAATCTTGAACTACTGTAAATGTGTGGTAGGAGGGAGGAGTAATGCTGAAAGACGCCTTTCATCACCACAACCCCTTGAATGAACACCGCCATTGTGTGACTAAAGGGTAAATGGCTGGCCTGTGTGTGTGTGTGTGTGTGTGTGTGTGTGTGTGTGTGTGTAGTAAATGTGTGATGCACATGTGCCCAAAAGCGTAGACAAAGAGGCGTAGTGTGGATAAGTAAGAGTAGATCTAAACCTACATGCACAATGTTACTCCATACCAGGGTTGTTCAACTGTATTCTGTAGGATTTTACGACAGTTAAGGGGCCTGACAAATTAAATGAAAAAGAAAGAAAAACATTCTTCAAATTGTCTTAATCAATTTACAAAAAAGCGGCATAGTAACAAGGTTGTTTGTTGTTGTTTTTTTAAGTGATACAGGTATTTCTGAAATAAAGTGAATGTAACTACAGTTCAATGCTAACCATGACATTTATTCAAAGGGCCCGTCTGCATCAATACGCGGGCCACATTCGGCCCACAGGCCGCCAGTTGAATGCGCCTGCTCTATATTGTAGCTTTATGAGATCTGTCAGTTCTGCATGCCCGTGGTGAGGAAATGCCGTTGGAAAGAGAATGGAGAAGTCATTCTACGGGATTAAGTAGGTGGTGTGAACATTGAATCTTCACGTGCGCCGGGTTGCGTGGGCGCATCGTGTTGCAGCCCTGTTCGGTGTGAGGATATCAAAGAGCAATGCAATCATCAACCATCTGGCACATCAGCATAATTATGGAGAAGATGAGGTTTTCCATAAGCCTGTGGAGCCTCACACCAAGCATGAGGGGTTTCATGGTACTGTAACAGCGCCCTCTGGCCTCAAAGAGAGAAACGGCATGCAAATCCAGTTGGGCTTCAGGCATGAGGTCTCAAATGCAAATGACCTGGGTGCCAGTGGGTAGGTTTTCTTCTAGCGGGGCCTGTGGAGAACACCAAGAAAAAAGCAAACTGATTGGGCAATTCACGCCCAATAACATCTGTTAAAATATCGGTTAGGGATACCTTAGAAATAGACATGTAATCATAAAAACTAAATTTGTTTGTTATATTTTATTTCATTTTGTTTTATATACTGAAGACATGACATAATATGTTGCCATTTTAAAATGAATAAGTGAAATAAATGTAAATGTAGTGGGCCACATTCTAAACATTTAGTGGACCAGTCCATAAGTATGTAGTGGGCTGCGTTGTAACATGTATCAGGCGGTATCATAAACATCATTATATAACAGCATTATATATGCGTAGCAGGCCACATTTTCGACATGTGGAGGGCCAAGTCATAAATATGTAGCGGGCCGCATTAAATCGTTGGGGCCTGGATGTGGCCTCCAGGCGAGTGGTTTGAGACCTCTGGTTAAGCCAACACCGAAGCAGGCGGTGTAGGATTATTTGGAGAGTTCAGGGGACAATGAGGTAATGCGCATTCCTGCCGTGATGCCATTCAATACGGCAATATTTAACAGCCTTTTGTGTCGACAGCAGGTTGCTGTTTTGATAAATAAAACACTTCAGTTCCATTTCGAAATGCAATATTTGTACAAGTGCTGAAAAATGAGTCGTTAGAAAGCGGATATCATGCATTAGTAGATTATACAGACAGGCTGGTGAACCCAGGAATTGTTCTTATACTGAGTTTTCATTCCGAGGCCATTTCAGCACTAAGTAATCCAAAGGGGACTTCAACTAAAGGGAAGATAACCACTTCTAAAAGCCCCCATCATTATTTGTACTCTCTCTCTCTCTCTCTCTCTCTCTCTCTCTCTCTCTCTCTCTCTCTCTGACAAGAAAAGATAGCGGTGGCACGGGCGTGGGAACCATGGAAACGAGAAGCTGATGCACTTTGAATGGTAAGATCTGAATGAGAAGACACATGCAGTTTAGTCACGCCGCTCTCAGGGCCGCCGCTCTCCTCGCCTGGATTATTTAACTGTTGTTTTTTCTAACACCCAGCTTTAGCATTCTCAGAGAGGACATAACCACCAATTTATCCATTCCTGTCACGTCCCGATGACTAAAGCCACGTCATTTCACCGGTTTAGGGGCAAAGTCCACATCCACGTGTGCATTTCAAAGTGGCGGTCAATGTGTTTTTTTTAGCTTTTAGCTGTAAGACGACCACACACTTATTTTTGCACACACACACACACACACACACACACACACACACACACACACACACTCATGCTCTTATCACAGTTGCATGTACTGAGAATTCCAGCTTGCGGCTCTGCAATTCCGAGCGTCGCCTTTGAAGATACAGTATGCTTCTAAAGAATAAAGGGCCCAGGGCTCTTAAAGGAGGAGTGCATTCTACAGAGATGACAATTAGTCAGCTGAGACAGTAATTAGGACCTCTCCGCACACTGTCGCTTCACGTTATCCCTGATGGATGCTCACGATCCTACACACACGTGAAAAAACACAGAAAGGCGAGCACACACGCAACTCATCCCTCCAGCATGTTGAAGCGAGGGAGATATAATATTCTAACGCCACTGCTGCTGGAAATCTGTCTATAGGACACCTTGAGGAAATCTGGCTACAGGATTTAGGATTTTAGACCGGAAGACTTCTGTCAGATGTCGGGCCAAAATGTAAGTTGTGTCCAACTTAGGGGCCCGTTTGTATCTTATTGTCAAAATGACCAAGGAAATTATTATTTCTTCATTTATATACATATATAAATAAATATAGTACAGGTATATATAGTACCTGTATATATTGTATACAGGTACTCCTCACTTATAGACTGAGTTTCGTTCCTAGGACCAGGTCGTTAAGTGAATTGGTCGATAAGGAGGACCCATGTTATGTCACAGTAAGGGGGCGTGGCCATTGCGAATGCAAGTGTAGTGAATACTGACAGACTGCGGGAACGAGACTGAGACTGAGAGCGGTGATGAGATGAGATGTATACGGTGTATATAGTATGAATAGGATATATAGTATTTTTAGTGCATATAGTGTATAAAGGGTGATGCGCGATGAGCTGCTCAATGCTGAGACGCTGCGGTATTCAGGTCTGGAAAAAGTGCAGGCCACTCCATTTGAGGTACCCCAGTCTCCAGCAGCCGTTCCCTAATGATGCCACCTCGATGAGCTGGAGCATTGTCGTCCATGAAGATGAAATGAGGCCTGTGTTGTTCATGCAGGGGCACAATGACTGGATTAATGATGTTATTCAGGTAGTATGGGCTTGTCACTGTACCATTCACAAAGTGTAGGGCAGTTCTGTATTGACTAGACACACCTGCCCACACTGTAACACCACCACCACCAAAGGCTCGTCTGGTAACAACAGTGGCTGATGCATAGCGCTCTCCTTGATGTGTCCAACATCGTTGGCGGCCATCATTTCTGCTCAACGTGAATCGACTTTCATCAGAGAACAGCAGTGAGGCCACTGGTCCCTCGTCCAGCGTCAATGCTCCCTGGCCCGTGCAAGACGATGATGCCTGTGCCTGGTGGTGTGGTCAGGTACCCTTGCAGGTGGTCTAGCACGCAGACCACACAGTTGATGTAAATGGTTTCGAATGGTCTGACGTGACACTTGGGAGCCTCTCACCTCCCTTAAATGTGCCTGGAGTTGATTGGCATTCATCATCCGGTTCCGCAGGGCACTGTTCACAATGAAGCGCTCATCAGTGTGGGATGTGGCCAAAGGACGTCCACTTCTATGTCTGTCTGTGACTCTTCCAGTCTCTCTGTATCTCTGTTGCAACCTGCTGATGACACTGACACTGAGCTCAGTGGCCACTTCCCTCTGAGAACATCCTGTTTGAAGCCTCACAATGGTGAGGTACTGTTGATCATTTGTTAGGTGTTGTCTTGTTCTCATGATGTCAAAATGAGAACAGCATGATGAAGAGGACTGTTTAAATACCAATTCTAATTGAACCAGGAAATGTATTGGTCGATTCATGGATCAAACACCTGTTGTGAATTTGTGCAAAAAGTACTGAAACACTGAACAGTTGGACATGTGCATACAAAAGTTTAGAGAAGGTCAAATTTAGTTCACCTGAAAATGTTATAGCGCATTTTAAGTTCATCCTGAAATTTCACTCGAAAGCCGAATATCCCTAACTTTTTGTGAGTAGGGTATATACTGTGTATATATACTGTGTATATATATATATATATATATATATATATATATATATATATATATATATATATATATATATATATACACTTTTTTTTTGGATGTATATGGCCAATTTATTACTTTATTACTATTGCTTATTGTTTTTTATTTTTTGAGCTCTGAGAGTGAATAAAGTAGCCATCTTATCTATCTATCTATCCATCTAGACATAAAGGGCAAATGCATACAGACATTTTCACATATTGTACGTATGCACTTGCTGATCTCAGAAACTGTGCATGGGCACACAGGTGCACACAAGCACAAACACAGAGCAGCAAGCGAGGCTGATTGTAGGGTGGACGGCTAGGATCGTAGTTGCATCCAGTCAGGGCTGGTGTTGGGGATAAGGACATCCTCACAGTGTGATTCTCAAACCTGTACTATATAAAACTGTACAACCCAGAGAATGAAACATCTTAGAAATCAAATGCAGTAATCTTGGCAGTACTTGCAAAACGTGCCTTCCCAGTTGGCCTGCGCTGTGTCTGCAGTGTAAGAGAAGAGAGTGAAGAGAAGGGAGACTCACAAGGTGCAGCATGCTCCTTGTACGGAAGAAAGAAATCTTAAGAGTGCTCGTGAGTAGACGCTTTTGTCTGGACAAACTCAACAGCGTAGAGCGGGGTCAAAGCAGTCTTAGATGAGCGACGGATGCATTGTTCGGAGTTGAAGAATGATTTTTAAAAGAGACAGCTTGAACAAAGCAGATGAGAAGAGAGACAATGGAGATGGAGAACACACTTTTAAATTCATCACCAAAAAAATTTAATATCTCTTTAATAGTTCTTTCTGTCTGCACAATATGGTTTATACGCAATACCAATCCAGAGAAGGTTTCGTGTTGGTTACATGTTCACACAGCAGCCGCCAGCTCCACCAATGGCATGTACTGTTCCCAAACCATATGTCCAAGGGATCCATTTTTGGTGGCCAAGGCCACGTCAGTTGCTGTAGCTCCTTCCATCCATTTCTAGGATGCTTTTCCTCCCCTGGTCTTCCCTCTGTGGTCCTGAGTTTTAGCGACAACGTGTGGCCCGTACCTTCGACCTTCAATGCCCTCCCACCCCTCAGAAATGACGCTCGCTCTCCGATCGAGAAAGACGAAGGGATCAGCCGTACCTTCCGGGGGTTTGCGTGGGTGGACATGACGGCTACCCGAGACAGCGGCCGGGATCAGAGCCTGTGAACGCTTCCTTTTGGCATTTAGCCTTTTTTTTTCCCCCCGCCCTCCATCTAGGGATCAGCTACTGTGACTGGAAACAAAATATCCCAGACAGCTATCACGCTGGAGCAGACCGTCAGGCAAGCGGTGAAAGACTAATACGGCTTGTCAGAGTGGAAATAGCCCGGTATTGTTTTCATCCTCCCGAAAAAGGTACAAGCGTGACGTATTTTGTCTCGCTCATCTCTCAAAAATTCACGCTCTAATAGCTTTCAGAGCCATATCACTGAGGTGAGTGGAATCCTTCCTGAGGTTATGTGCCCCATACAGAGCAGCGGCAACCGGTCGCCAGCGGTCTATTCTCATGCACCCTACCCTTTCTCTGAGGACAACCCTTAAAAAAAAGGAATAGGACGGTGAGGTTTCTTCCTGCAAGGTTCTAAGAGATTCCTAGTCCGATCCTCAGGGTTTATATGATTACTGTATTGGTTTATATGATCACTGTACTGTATGTATGACGGTGGTGGGAATCAACTGGATGTTGAAATGTGATTGTTTTCATGGGAAACAGTGACAGCAATAAGCATGTAAAGTCTTTTTTTAAGGGATCTCTGGCTTAGATTTCCAATTATTAAGTGAATTCCAAAAGATTCATATAAGCAGTGTTTGCCAACGGCAGCCCCCCAGTTACACACAAATTTTTGTTATCCCCTGGAAGCAAAGCGAAAAAAAAAACTTTACAAGGAAGAATTGGCACTCATTTTTATCTCCAACAGTTTTGAAGGTGGTAGAAATTATTCTGTTCTTGAGAAGGGTAATGTCAGTTCTCTCTTCCACTCCCCTCCTCCACCATAAATCATTTCTGCGTGTATGCTAATAAGCACATCCCTGCATTTTTTTTTTCTTGTGAAATGCTCCACTATCAGGACACCTTGCCCTCTCAGGGATATTTCGTGCACGGTGCGGGCACACCTCTGTTAGTAAATGTCAGTCAATTCCGGTGCAAAGTAATTTACAAATGGAAACAGGCGGGATGGAGAAAAATAATTCATCCGCTGTGATTCAGCGGCTAAGTGAAGGATACCAGACGTCCGCATCACTTCCTGAAGCCTCCTCTCGACAATTAACATTTCCTTATATGGAATACTTGATTCTGATTGGTCAATAGCGGCAATCGGCGTTCAGTTATTTCTGAAAAATCAACCGCTGTGTGTTAATAATAGTGACTGTTCTCATGGGCAACCACTTCCCTGGTTCACATCCCTTGTATTACTGCATGCCAATGCTTACACTAGCTAGTGGCGCTATCTAGTGGCACAATACAATACTTCACATCACGAATGTGGATATGTCCAATTTGCCATTAATAACATAAAATAGTGTCGTCATATGTATGGCAAAGTTTTTTTGTAGGCTGTACAGTTTGCCATGGGAACTGCAGTGTTACATTGCTGTGGACGAATATTCCGCGAAGCAGCTCTTAAACTAGGCCTATCGTTTATGTTCATATATTTCCAATCAATATTCCATCTCCATGTATTAGTCTGTATTAGGATCATTTGTAGCCAGCCCGCCATTATCTTAAAATAACCCCTTCAGAATGATACAAGATCCTAATCACCCTGTCAGCGATAATGACGGGCTGGCTGTATATTTCTTACGGAACGTTTTGGGTCATAGCTTCGAAAGATAAAAGATATCGTTTAACGACATATGGCGTTTGTATGCAGGTTGACCGAAAACCGAATTGATCAAAGATGAGGTGAGCGGAGAAGAAAGAAAGAAAGAAGGAAAGAGCGGGAGAGGAGGAGGAGGAGAAAGAACAAATGAGCTTGGTCCCCTTCGTGGCAAAGTACTCTGCCACTTAATCATATCCCCGCTCTATAAATAGGAAGCTTATTCACAGCCAGAGAATATTGGGAGAAGATTAATCGAAGAAGGGAATGGAAGACTCTATTATACTGCTCCGAGGCTCGGCTACTGACTGTCATACATTACATTTTTTACATATTTGACTGAACTATCGGCGGCACTGCCTCACCTCTTCGCTACTTAAAGCATTTTTTTACATTCCCTGATTTCCCTTCTGCCGTCACCTCTCACCGCTTGATCTTTCCTCGCCCACTTCTGACAGAAGGCTCTTTAAACATCTGGATGAAAGTAATCACCGACTCAGATGACTACTAACCGATAACGCACATATCGACACATACACACACACACACACACACACACACACACACACGCAGACACACACACACACACACACATACACACAGACACACACACATACACACAAAGCCTAAACGCCACCAAAAGGGTGTTTTTTTATCCGCTCTGTTTTAAAATCCGGATTCTACACCACATAGTGTCTTCACAGGGAAGGGAAAGGGAACACCGAGATTGTTGAGGGGGTAAAAAAACACTTTACATCTGTGTGTGTGTGTGTGTGTGTGTGTGTGTGTGTGTGTGTGTGTGTGCGCGTGTGGGAGGAAGACCTTGCATGGGCACAGCTTTTATTTGTCTCTGAGTGAAATAAGGAGGAGTGTTATTCCGGTGGGATCAACGACAAACACAAGGTCGCGAAGGACGCCGCAAAGACTCGCACAACAGCACTCCGGAACTGGAGAGAAAGAGGGGGGGGGGGTCAAAATATGGAGAGATAAAACAGTTGAAGTCAGTTTTGTATATTGCCAATTTTCTGAACTTTTCTTTTTTTTGGAGGGGCTTGTTGTATATTGCTAATTGAGCTATTTTACAATTTCCATATACTATATTCATGCAAACTTGCGCAACTGTCCGACTTCATAATATGCATTTCTGACACAAAGTTTACATTTTAATGTTAATCTTTGGGTTTAATGTATATATCCATTTTTTTTATTTTTTGCATAATGTGTTGTATTTTAATTCTTATTACTTTAGTCCTTATTGCCTACTGTTTTGATGTGAGCTGCTGTAAAGACCCCCCCCCCTCCCTATTTAAAAAAAAAACACCGCTTCAGAACCCTGTAAACCTTTTTCTGTTTTGATGAATATAATTTTTATTGATTTGCTCTTTTGCATCAGCAATAAAGCTTAAGATTTTATTCCTAACCAAAGACCAAGGATTTGAGTAATTCATTTTGAAAATATAAAATCGACCCTCTCAATCAATATTTCTAAATTGTATTTTGGAGTGAGCGAGCAGCATAATAACAGCGCGGGCATCCACAGTAAACTTTGTTATCACAGCAGACCTTCCTCTTCTGGCGGTGGAATTTCCCAGCTGGAAGTTTTTATTTATGTAATTTTATTTATCATTTATAATATAATAATATTGTAATAATTGTAATATCATTTATGTATATAATTTTATATATATAAAATTGTATTTTATATATGTTTATTTATTCATGCATTTTGCTGTATGAGAATCAATTTTCTATTCAAGGGGGAAACAAGTATAAAATGCAATTTGAAATAACATGAAACATGATTACAGATGATTAGTATAATTCTCATGTTGAGAAAAGTACTGATTCGTAAACTAGCTCAGAAGCTCATGGACATATCACCATAGTACACACAAGCATACTATTAAGGATGCCAATTAGTGTCATCAAATAACAGAAGCTTTTTTAATGCAGTAATTGAGTAATCAAGAACAGACGAAGGTAAACAAAACTGGGAACTGCAGAGGATGACTGCAGTCTAAGTATAGGAGATAAGGATGGACTTACATTATTGTGAAGTTGTAATAGCAATTGTTATGTCTTTACTCATCTCCGGTAATAATATCCAATTTCTTATAAAGTACCTGTGCTGAAGATGGCTTGAAATACAAACAGGGCTGAAGGTTGAGTTTTTAGCACAGAATTAGGAAATATACAAAATGTTTGTGCAACATTTGTGCTAATGACGTAAAGACAATAAGGACACTAATGACTTTCCTAAAATGTATTTTAACGAAATAAATAAATTACTTTCAAACCATAATTTTGGTAACAGGGTTGTACTTTGAGAGTGACCCTATGAGTCACTCTCAGTCAGTCTCAATATCAGTCAAAATACAGAAAAAACGAATGTCATGGGACACAACTAAAATGTCAATTTGCCACAATTGATAATGAATTACTCACAGATAAAAGATGTTTCATACATGAGATATTAAATGGATTCACACATTAAATGCAAAAATAATACAATTTCTGAAGGATTTTAATGGTTATATTTCAAGGTAAAGATTAGCTGTAGCGGGTTGGGTCAGGCGAACATGTAGGTTTGTTGTACAGCACACTTTACTTAAGTGTAAAAATGATTTTTTTTTTTTCATCAATTTACTGATAATACAAAGAGGATTAATAATATTATAATCATGAGCATAACATTATGGAAAAAAATACCAGCAAACAATCCAGCTAACAGCTAACAGCTACCTATTGGATAAAATGAAACACAACCACATGATGAATTCAGTACGAAACACGCATCGATCAGCAACATTTCATTTCAACAAATATGGTCAATTATTTTGAGAAGTTGTTTTGGTGCCGATGGCTTGTGCAACCTGTGCTGATGCTCATTAGACACTTTTGCGTTGGTTACAGAAGAGTAAAGGTAACAGCATCGAACAGTATTGCAGTATTGCATCAGATAAAATATGCATATTAAAATGCCCCAGACGCTCACCCAGGCGTTCGAGGATTCCATTTATTTCGCCAACAGAACAAAGCTTGTGGGGGAAGTTCATGTGACATATGGAAAGAAGACTCACCCAGAAAATCGAATTCCTGAATTGCAATTGTAGAACTAGAAGTCAAGGAAAACTAGCAGTGGGGGAACAATGGCTGGAGTAAAGATGGAGGCGTACATCTCCTGTCCCTGTCTTCAACTGTTAATTTTCACAGTTAACTTAAAGGATGCCTTTCTTTGTGACGCAGACATTGTCACAACTGCTGCGTTGAATAAAGCTCCATCTGAAACAGTAGTCGACTCAAGATGTCCCTGTTTTGTTCTCGCAGAAGGCGGCTGCAAGACGAGATGGACAACAAAAACCTATGGTCCCTCTGAAGCCTATATCTCTGCTTATAGAGCAGCGCAGAACAGGAAACTGGTTCTGTGTACAGAACAAGCCAGGTCCATCACCCTGTTGGGTTCCCTTTGGGAGCTTCACTGACATGGGCCACATCCTCTTCCAAATGGGCCCTACAGAACGCCCGTGGAGCTGGGTCTCACAAGCTTAAGGACTTTCATCCACGTGTGTACTGTATGTCTCCTTCAGTTCTAGGGCTGTGGCAAGGTGACTTGCCGAATGGTGCGATGCTATTTTTCCTGTGTATTTGCACTTTTATTCACACGTGTCAACAAAGGGTTTCTTCCGGCATCCGTTCAAGCAACCTCACATGTATCTCAGCACAATGCTTTTATACACATACTGTATAAGATACATGTGGGTTCTCTAAACATGCGTTTGTTTCTCGGTTTCTGCAAGCAGTGATTTTGGCGAAACTGTTCCGCTCGTCCTGTATGGAGAATAGGCTGGACTGCTGCGGGACTGAAAGCTCCTGCAGTTCCAAAAAAACTGAGCTCACTGAAGTTAAATGAACAAAAGTGACCATGTCCACTGTCGAGTGGACTCGTCTTTAGAATGCTATTCCAAAGCAACATTTTATTTCATTTCAATAGCGGGAACAGACGTAGTCAGGTGGCAGAAAGTGATGTGAGGAACCTTTAAAGGGGACCAATTATGCAAAGCTCACTTTTTCAGTGCTGGTTGCACATACAGTGTATTTGAATCTCTGATGAGCCTACTAACACACTGTCACTGTCTGTTTCAGAAAACATCCTAAAACAAGACGTTCAGCTTTGCTGCCCTGATACATGTCACCGGGGGTATTATTCTAAATAGAAGCGCTCCCCATCTGAGTAACCCCACCCACGACTGGAGGGCGACCAAACCCGCTAGCATCGACGCTAAGAGCTAATCATGAGAAGTGCTCTGTTGCTGGCTGCAGAGATCAGCACAAATCTTTTAAAGGAAAGAAGAATTCATATCAACTGCAGATGAGGGAAATATAAGTATTGAATTCTGCTGTGTGTTGCTTTGTTTCTTTCTGTGAAAGAAACGGACTGTGCTGTAGGCTGCGGCGCATGATCCACTCCGCGTTTCTCCAAACAAAACCGTAGATGTATTTATTTTATTTATTTTATTTTCCAAAGTTTCCATAATTTAATGAAACAGCATAGCCCCAAGCCCCGCTGTATCCTGCCGTGCTTCAAGCTCCACACTGCCCCAGACACCGCGGTGAAAGTCGGAACAAACATTTAAATGAGGCCTTGTAGATGAACATATGAGTGAAGATTCAGCAACTGGATTGCTTATTTCTCGCCTCAAGTTCAAGTTCAAGTTCAAGAGATTATTCGTCACATATATGTACATAAATGTGTTGAGAAACAGGCTTTAGTGGACTGATAAGGTGAAATCAGTGGAAGTTTACAGAGGAAACCCAGAGTTAATCTCAAACCCCATTGGCTCACAGAACTTGGGGCCTGGGGAGGGTGGCTCCTCCCACGGAAACAGCCGTTCTCAGACAGGGTGGATTGGACGCATGTGAGAATGGAGTGATATCTTCAGTAAAAAAAAATTTAAAAACATGTTTCGGGGACCTTGGAGACAATATATTAACTTGGTGAAAAGGAGCATAATAGGTCCCCTTTAAATAACGATGCAGAGCTAAACCATTTCAATTGAATAGTAAGCGATTCATTACAACAAGAAAATCTTTTGGCAGTGACGCTTCCATCAATTTGCACGATTTTCACGGTTTGAATTTTTATATGCGGTAAACAACACGATTGATCAAACATGGCGGCTCCCCCCCGGGAGGCATGTGGGTAAAGGGTAGTGAGATTGACCAGGCAATGATGCCAGTGGAGGTGGAACGGAGGCTGGAAGAAAAAGATGATTAGTTGAGATGCTTGAACTTGCAGACGGATTAGGATCATTGGCTCATTGGCATCATGTTACGAGAGAGTTGTGCTTGGATAACTTGTCAGTAGGAAGTGGGATGAATGAGCTATGATATGTGAATTAATGCTAAAGAGCTTTATTTTGCTTGTAAATTGTCCCCGACTAGAAATAATAGGTGGTCACTTTGCTCAAGTCCTCTAGGTGCATGGATAAGCTCCCTTCCCTGTACAGTCAGAACCCTTTAAATATCATGTGGCTTGTGGTTGGGTTTTTTTTGGACGTGACTGAATCCTGGAAATGTCATCTGCGCCATGGCACCTGCTCCCAAAGAAGCCCCAAAGAGCTCAAAGTTGCTGTTTCAAAGTGTAACGAGAGAGAATAACAAATTTCCAGCCCTGGTCCAGATCACCGACCCATAAATAGAACCGACGCAGCCTTCCCATAGAAACCTTATTATGCCAGTTTGATTGTACTGTACCCGCCTATTCTCAAGGGATGCTTTCACAGCCACGAACTGTAGTAACTGCATGCCGGGAGCTGCGGTTGGCAAATCAGATTTCTGGGGCGATTTCAGCCAATAGCTTTTCAATTTAACTTCAAAGTAGCTTCCTCAAGTTTTCTTTCTAGGTTTTTCTTCCAAACACAAAATACATTCCTCCACAGAACTGACGGCGACAAGTCACATAACCTGATCTGTGTTTCGTGTAAACGCAGAGGGAAAGAAAACAGCCCAATACGTTCCGGCCTTCGTCGGTGTCTACCGTTGTCAGTGACCGTGCACACACTAATGAATTGGCCTTTGAGAAGAATACCTGCCTCCCTCTGGTCAATAGCAGCTGGAGATGGCCAGGCGCTGTTCATACATCAGCATTAAACTTTGTCATCTGAAGGGGCCATTCTAATATTTTACACTAGATTGTGATCAGGACGGGATGCCAAAGTCCAAATGACAGCGTAGTGTGGACTCATTTATCATCCCCCCCTCTGGCGCCCTCACACACTCACACACACACACACACACACACACACACACACACAAATATACTCACACACAAACATACAAACACACACAAACACCCTTTCCCTCTGTCTCTCTCCCGTCTCCATGGAAATCAGCAGTGCCCTCATCTCGCTGCGGTAAAGCCGCTGATTGCAGACTTCCTGTTGACCATTAACCCCATTTACAAAGGCAGGCTCTACAAGCATGCAATTTTGGAGGTGGGTTCTTACTACGCACACACGCCACACACACACACACGCACACACACACACACATACACACACACACACACACACACACACACACACACACACACACACACACACACACACACACACACACACACACACACACACAGGCACACACTTGGGTAATACTGTAGATACAAGGTCAGTTGTGATATATCTCACTCATCGGTGGTTCCTCAACACTTAGAATGCTCAGACACTCGGCCACAGACTCTAACTACGACCACGCTCAGCAATTCCTTTTTCGTTTTGTGTGAGATCAGCTGTTCAGGGTCTGCAGAGATTCCTTCCTTCCTTCCTTCTTGAAACCATTTTGGAAACACTAATAGTCTTCAAAGAGGATCACCCCAGGTGCATTGTGGGTGCTTTCAGAGTGTTGTAATATTCTTGTACTTGCTTTTCCACAGCACACGGGATCCAACCAGGAGCGCTGGGGTGCAACTTTATCACTTCTCTCGTTTATTGAATACAACGGAGGAAGAAAAACAAGGTGTTCTTTTGAAGCAATAAATTACCTAAAGGAGATAAATGTGTGCCGGTTTAGAAATTGAACGGCCATTCCTAGCAAGAGCAACTACTCAACAGGCGGCGTAAAAGGTGGACATCTTGGCAATTGGCCATCGTGCTGCTAATGAGGCTTTATGAGCTCCATTAGCTGAAGTAGAGCTCTCCTCATTCGGGACTGAAATTGGCGGCACGTGCTTCTAGGTGGCTTGTTGCTGCTTTGTTCTATTCTAGAGGGGTATACTCGCTATTGACTGGGAGAATGGATCTCCTTGACCCAAATAACTACCCATGGCTGCTTGTAAAACAGCAAAACAGCTTGTACCGACAGTTGCTTACCACCTGCTTTGGGTCACAAGTTCAGCAAACTGCTGTAACTACCTCTTTTTTTTTTGTCATGCGAACATGCATTCTGATATTCCATGTTAACTAGCCATAACTAGCCATTCCGCACTAACTAGCCACTCCATTCTAACTAGTCACAACTAGTCATTCCACGCTAACTAGCCATAACTAGCTATTCCATTCTAACTAGCCACAACTTGCCATCCCATGCTTATGACGGCCTGTAATTTACTGCCAATACAAATAAGGACAGAACAAACAAAGTCAATAAAGTTTGTATAGTACTTTGTTTGATTAATTACAACAGGAACAGCAATGGTGCACTCTGGTCTCAATACCAAGGTATGAGGCATGAGAGGCGGTTCTGTCCTGGGGAGGGTTGATCAATCCGGTTGCTTGAGTATCAAAATTATCAAAATATTTTTATACTCTGCAGATTGGCCAGGTCTGTTGAACAGGACTCATGTGACAGCGATGCTGACGTCTCCCGTGAGTACAGGCAGAGACTTTATGCAAAGTAAACGAGCAAATGTAGACAGTTATTGCGCTAGCAGCTCGTAGCCATTTTCCTGGCACCGTGTCTTGGTAACGCAGCAGTGAGGTTTTTTGTTTGTTTGTTTTTTTTAACCTGTGCATACAACACAGAGTATTTGTGCCACTGCATCTAGGACAGAGTTAGTCTGCAAGTGGAGTTCAAGTTCTCAACCTGCAATGCAACTCTTTATTAATTCATAAATCATCAACAACTGCTGCAATAACTCTGTCCTGTGGACGACCTGTAGGATGACAAGAGCACCGTTTTTGGTTATGGAGAGCCACCACCAACCTCCCTCTTTGGAGAACTATTTATCATGTTTGGGTCTATAAAGAACTGATCACTACTCCAAGAGGGGGAGAATCACCACGCTGAGACAAATAAACATCGAAACAAACAACATTTACACAAAAACATAAACATTGGATGACAGCATGTATTGAAAAACAGTGAATTAGGTCCAGGAAAACTGGAACTACAACTGGTCCCATGGCCTCTTCCTGTCATAATTATGGCAGCAAATGAGGGAGGAAAGGAGAGGAATGCAACCAGGAGGGTGCTGGGGGGCACTCGAAGCAGATGTGGTGTTGTGTGCGTGTGCGTGTGTGATGGACCGCCTGTATGTGTTTGTGTATGTGTGCGTGTGTGTGTGTGTGTAAGATGTCCACCGATGAGTGTACATGACTTATCCCCAATGGTACTGGTGTAGAAGGTCGGTATTATGTCGCGGCACCTTCAAGCAGGGGAAAGAGCCCCGAAGCCCCCCCGAACTCTGCAGCCCTGTTGACACCCTACGGCTGCAGGAAAGCCCCGAGTACCCTGCCCTGCGGCCACAGAAGACCTCCGGGCCCCCAGAGAAGCCAGAAGGCAGTGGAGCAACCCCCACGCCCGGCCCCGAGGAGCATTGCAGTCTCAGGGAGCACGAGGAGACCCCGCACCCCAGGGGCGCACACATTCAACCAACCCCCAGGTGCAGCACAAGACGCAGTCGCAGACACAGAACCCGGGCCGCGGGCGCAAAGCATGGACCGCAGGCCCCGGATCCCGGCCCCACGGCGACAGACCGCTCAAGCCACCCGCCCCATGCCCACCCACACACCGCACAATGGGGGAGGCCCACCCCACCGCAGCCAAACAGACGCTCCACCTGGCATGAGTGCCAAGTGCCCATACTGGCAGCGTCGTTTAATCCAACTGTCTTCTGGTAAAATAATGGAGGTCACTTTGTAACTTCATATGGTTAACCGTTTGTATGTTATATTCCTTTACTTAAAGTCCAATCGTGACAATACCTGTAATTGACAGTATCTTGGTATGGTTTGAGTTACTGACTCACGTGATCTGGGTGCTCCGTCAACTTGCGCGTGCGCGCAACGATTTCTCCGTTTACGTGTATGCCTGGAGCCATCTTACTGAGGTGATTGTTGATCACGAACTCCATCCACAATACTGAACCGATCTGGAGGAAACTCAAACAACGCCATGTTGGAACTGCCCCGAATACACATCTTATTCAGATTGTCAGATTGTACGTTCGTCGGATCCATACCCATCCATTCATCTATCTATCTATCTATCTATCTATCTATCTATCTATCTATCTATCTATCTATCTATCTATCTATCTATCTATCTATCTATCTATCTATCTATCTATCTATCTATCTGTCTATCTATCTATCTATCTATCTATCTATCTATCTATCTATCTATCTATCTATCTATCTATCTATCTATCTATCTATCTATCTGTCTATCTGTCTGTCTGTCTGTCTGTCTGTCTGTCTGTCTGTCCGTCTGTCTGTCGGTCCATCTCTCTATCTATCTATATATCTATCTGGTAATAAATCCAGAATGGTGGTGTGTGTTGTGGCCTCATTGACATTGAGGCCACAACAAGGCAGCCAATTCGTCTAAGACCCCCCCGTCCTGACTCCTTGTTGCTTACGCATGCAGACACACATTTTCTCTCTCTCTCTCTCTCTCCCTCTCTCTCTCACACACACACACACACATACACACACGACGCGCGCACGCACGGATACTGTATGCGAACAGCAGCCGTTGCCTCTGTGTGAAGTGTGTCCGTCAGCAGGGCTCAGCGCACGTCACCGTTTGTCTTCCATCCTGACCAATCAATCAAACGCCATCCTCCAGGATCAAGCAGAACTCCACCCCACCCGCCTTTTCCTTGGGGACGACTGTTTCCGTGGTAACCGCAGGGATGAGTGACCTGCCGAGAAAGTGCAGGACGCCACATTGTCTTGACTGCAACATGCAAAACCACAACAAGCAGAAAAGGAGCTTTGCATTTGCTGACTTTCCTCCCTCTAGGACAGTGTTTCCCAACCTTTCTTTCTGCCACGGCACACCACTATCTGTGAAGAAGGAGAAGAAGAAGAAGAAGAAGAAGAAGAAGAAGAACGAGAATAAGAAGAAAAAGAAGAAGAAGAAGAAGAAGAAGGAGACTAACCCAGGGACCTGTGCCTATTATTGTCGTCTACTAATAGTTAGTGATTCAAGACTAAAACGATTTGTTCATTACTTGAGAGTCCCAGCAAAAGATCAGATCCTCGACTCACAAGGCATAAGTCATATGGAATGTTACGGATTTACACAACGACCGACAACTCAGAAACGACTCTTCTGACTCTTTTTCATTATTCAACAGAAGTCCTCCCTCGCTCACGTGTCTTACAGCGAGAATCAATCAAATGAAAAGTCTGAAAATTTAAGGACTTGTCACGATTTAGTCTTGACTGAAAGACTCGTCATGAACCGAATAAAAAAAAATGTCAAATCTTTCATCACTATGATGAATAAGATGAAAAATTATAGGCATAAAACAATAGGCAATAATCCTAAAGTAATAGAATAAAGAAAAAAATTGGCAATATGCAAAAAAATCTCAAAATGAACTAAAAATAGAGAAAATGGCGATATACAAAACATCTAAAACGTAACAATAAACAATAAAAAATAAACATAGAAATAATCCTAAAATTAACAACAAACACGAAAATTGGCTACGTACGATAAAACCTAAAATTTCACGAAATAATTAACACAATCATTATTAGAATTGCTTTATTGTTTAAAAAAACAACTAAAAAACGAACTGCAGTAATCACAGGTGTTAAAGCAATAAATGCTCCTTCCCACATGGGAGCGAAAAACTATTACGCCTCTTTGCTATTCCTCCCTTGACATCCCTCCTTTTTATCATGCGGGGTCATTACCGGGTAGGGTCCGGGCGAGGTGGAACCGGCGTGACAGCAGCTCGTCTAATTAGGACAGCGCTCCCGTTGTGCTCCATAAAAAAAAATAATAATAACACCGCTGCCTGTGACGCCCGCATCACTAACAATGATTTAAAGGATCCCTCCGTCAAGCGGCCGTTTAATGAAACCCTCTCCACACGCCGGGTTCACCGGGTTCCAGGGGAGGAACAACAACAACACCCGAGAGGATACGCTGGGCTCCCAAACGATGATTAATTGCAGCGGAGGAGGGGGGAAAGTCGTAAAGAAAAGCTAAACTAAAGGACAAAGAACAAATCTGAGAGCTGGGTCAAGGTGGAGGCTCGGTGGAGGCCGGCTCGTGCAATTGTCTCCATTGACGTAGAAGCACAGTGGGGGTGGGGTACTCTGAGGACGAGGGGAAGAGGGACGGAAATAGAGGGGGAGAAATGGAGAATTCAAAATCAGGGGGAAGCGGGGTGTACGCGATAACTACAATTGTTGATCAAGATTATTTTGTTGGGAGGAGAGAGGGGGAGACGGGGTGATGAGAGGCGGAATGAGAGCATAAAGAGACAGATGAAGAGGAGATAGAGCGATCGAAGAGAGGGAGAGAGAGAGAGAGGAAAGCAGTCTCACTATTCCGAGAAGAGAAAAAGGCGCTAAACAGTTGGAATGAAAACATGGAGCTAGTGCCACGGGGAAACACTGTATACTGTTTTAGAAACAAGACACAGATAAACGTGGCCCTCACTCCCAGCTGTGGCTCTGTGGAACACTAGATTCTGAGTGGCTAATAGCAGCAACCAAATAATGGCCGCTAATAACCACATCTTCTCTGCCCGGTCCCCAGTTTCACACCGCCTCCGTGCTAATTCCAACAGCGCTCATTTGTCCTCCTTTTGAGATAATCCCTATTTTATACTTTATCCAATGCCAATAAACAAACAAACAAACAAACAAACAAACAAACAAACAAATAAATATCAAAATAAATAATTAAATAATTGCTTTTTTTTATTATTATTATTATTAATAATAATAATAATAATAATAATAATAATAGGCTCTGTGTAAGTATACATTCCCCTCAGACTTGTGGTCTAACAACTTATCGGCTCAGCGATGTAAATATCTGGTATTACATTGGTTAAATGAACGTGACAAGGTTGACGTCACGTCAGGGCACAGCCTCAGTTGACCTGCAGCGGTAAGCAGTGGCGTCGTTAGGAGTCGGCATCCCAAATGTTTTATGAATAGCACCGGATCTAAAATGTGTGTGTGTGTGTGTGTGTATGTGTGTGTGTGTGTGTGTGTGTGTGTGTGTGTGTGTGTGTGTGTGTGTGTGTGTGTGTGTGTGTGTGTGTGTGTGTGTGTGTGTGTGTGTGTGTGTGTGTGTGTGTGTGTGTGTGTGTGTTTGTGTGTGTGAGTGAGTGATGGGTAATGGAGACAGAGAGAGAGCGGTCACGTGTCCTGTTCCTCTAAATAAACCAAATAAAAACATTTTGGTCTTTTTTTTAATTGTATTTTATTTTACCCCCGGAAAGAGATATTTTTGATTTTTTAAAGCACTTTATTTCGATATTTTTTTGTTTGTTTGTTGGTTTGTTTTTTCAAATTACAAAAATTATCAAAATATGTACACATGCCCAAGTAAAGAAAGCAGATATTCAAAAATCCACAATGATATCATGGACAGACAAACAAAAAAGCATTAAATCAGAATATGCAACAAACAACAACAACAAACAGAACATTCCAATAACAGACACACACTAGGGCCCAGCTCTCAGCCTTTCAGGTGAAAGAGCAGCTCTTCTCCTTCCACAGAGCACAGTGCTCCGCCTTAACACCAGGTGCTGGTGAAAGCCTCAAATCCTGCATGTACCTGTAGTACCTGAAATCCACCATAATCCTGGACTTCAACATTCTTGTGAGCAGAATCTGTACCTAAACGTTCCTTGTAATGTTAATGGCCTTCTTTGCTTGCCCAAGCACACAATTTAAAAGTTGGCATTTTTTCTCACAAACTGGGAAAATGTTGTGGAAAAATAGAACGATGCTTGAAAAGGATTTGCCAAACAGATATGGTGTGGAAGCAGAATCTTGGTGATCAACAATCTGGTCTCTTCAATGCTGTGGCACCGTCTGTGGTGCCACAGTATTGTAGCCAGCTAACCTGCTGGCCACATTAGTCGATTTCTTATGGGACAAACTCCACTGGCTTCCACAGAGTATTTTTATCTCCCTAAAGGGGAAGGAGGCCAATTGACTTGTGCACCTGGCCAGCAGGGACGCTACCTTCAGACTGCAGCACATACAGAGACTACTCTTTGGACCTAGTATGGAGACCCCTGGCCTGCACAATTTTAAAATGGTGCGGTGACTTGGGTCTAAGCACAACTCTGTTTTTAATAGATTTAAATGTTTGTACTCCTGGCAGCCTGCCAGTGTTTTACAACAGCCTTTTTACCGTGTGGAACATTTTTAAGAAGGAGCGAGTGGATGCCTCCCATCTCTAAACTGGCTGCTGAAGGAGCCGTAGTGCTCGGACACATGCTGGATAACTGGAAACATCAGCTGACTGGGAATGAATGTGTTATTTTAAGGTCTTATTGATTTATCCTCTGTAATTGATGCTCCTGTTTTAAAAGACTGCACAGGGTCTTTTTCTTAACCATAAATGATTTTAACTGTTTTGTTTTTACGGAATTAAAGGGCAAGGTGTTTTACAAACTATGTGTAGAGGTTTTAAATAAATCCAAACCAAACGGTTGCTCTGACAGTCCCTGGAGGGTCCACCTAGACCTAAAGGCGGACGTCAGACCAGAATGGTGGGCACTGGACAAACCACCGCTCAAAAAAAAAGGTTGCTGATCTTCAGTGGAGGCTTTTACATGGAATCATTGCTGTTAATTCCTTTATTTCTGTCTTAAACCCAAGTGTGTCCAGCAACTGTCCTTTCTGTGCACAGAGAGAAGCTGTCTTTCACTGTTTTTTAGAATGCCACACACTCGGTAGACTTTTATTTTCTGTTCTCAATTGATTCCATACAAAGACCCCCAGATATTTTCCCCACCTGCCTTCCACCTTAGCCCTCTTGGTAGCCTGATCCTCCCACCTAGCCTCTCCCCAACTGCAAGAGATTCACTCCCAGATGACTCTAGCTGAAGAGAGGGAACCAACTACACCAACAACCTTTTTTGAAACATAGGCAGATACTTTAAAGGACCCATCACACCCTGAAACACTTAAACCAGCTACTTCCCTTCTTAAATTGTGTAAGAGAGGCTCTATGGACGAGCAGTAGAGCATTTCTGATAGGGAACATTCTTCCCATACCCCTCTCTGTATTTTGAAAGGGGCATTCAAACTATTAATTTTTAACACACTCTCAATGTCTCTATACAGAACCTGGATCACGGCTATAAACTCTGGGTTGAAACCAAACACCTGGAGTGTTCGCCACAAGTAGTGATGCTCAACCTGATCCAAAGCCTTTTCCTGATCTATGAAAATAAGACCGGTCTCAATACCCAATGAACTGGAGACTTCCAAAATGTCCCGAATTAGAGTAACATTGTCAGTGATCAGCTTGCCGGGTACACATAGGCCTGATCTACATGGATGACCTCCAGCATCACTTTGCCCAGCCTGGTAGCCAAAACCTTCGATAGCAGTTTGTAGTCTGTGCAGAGCAGAGAGACCGGTCTCCAGTTTTCAATCCGCTGTTTTTACCTTTATTTGTTCACAGCATGGCCACCGCCCTCCTGCAACTCATTGGCAGCCTCCCTCCAGCCAGACTGTCCCTCAGCACAATAAGCACATCACTTCCAATCACTGACCAGAAGGACTTGTAAAAATCAACAGGGAGACTGTATATACCAGGAGCCTTGCCGCACTTCAAGCCCAGCACAGCAGCAAACAGCTCCTCTGCAGACAAAATGGCTTCTAGAGCTGCACCAAGCTGGACCTTAGGAAGTCCATCGTACAATGACTGGGCTACTGTCGGATTTCCTTTGTGTTCATTTTATTATAGCTTTGTATAAAAACCAGCTGCCCAACTGCATAGGTCTGCAGGCTCTGAAACAGTTGCCCCAGTGTCAGTGCACAGTGAATGGATAAATCTTCCTCTGTCCATTCTTATTCTATCAGACTAAAGAAGTATTGAGACAGGGCATCCATGTGTGTGATGTTAATAAAGCGAGATCTAACCGGCGCCCCTTATGCTTTGGCACCCAGCAGGCTGACCAAAGCTGACTTTTTTGCTGTGAGTGCCTCAATATGGCCTCAATCTCCTGTGGAATCTGCCAAGCACTGCAGATCCACCAACTCTATCTCCAGGTCTCTCATTGATCTGGTTCGGTCACCGGAGACATTTAGTGTGTATTGTGGCAAAGCTATTTAATCTTAGTATTACCAACACCCCACCGCTGTTGTAAAGAACTAAAATCAGCTGCTGTATTTCTGTACTCTCACCAAAAATAGTTAAAAGCATCTCTAAATTTGCTGTCATTTAAAAGAGCTGTATTAAAAGGCCAATAAGCACTGTTCGTTTTTTATAAAAACGGAAGACAGTACCAGACTATGGTCAGTAAAACCAACCGGCACTATACAGTCTCTAAAGATACTTAAATTATGTTTTAAAACAAGAAAATCTGTCGCGTCTAGCCAGTGATTAAACATTGTCTCTACTGTATAACCAGGTGCACTGCTTCTGTGATCTGTTAAAGCCTCTCCATACAGTCATCAGTCAGTACATCAGTTAGCTCAGAAGAAACTGAAAGACGGGACAGTCGTCTCATAGAGGTAGGGTGGGGTTCAAGGTGATTCCTGTCCATTTTGTCATTAGCTGTGCAGCACAAATCACCTCCAAGAAATCAATACTCGTCAACATTGCAGTTGTTTATGGCGCTACTAATGCCTAAAACAAGATTCTTTCAAACCCCCTTTGTGGGTGCATAAGCATTCATAAAAAACATTTTTGGATTTTCATATCGTGCTCTGATTTTTAACAACCGGCCTTCCAATATCACCTCTACTTCACAGGAGCATGGTTTAAAATGCCTTGCATGTAAAATATCTACTCCACCGCTGTTATTGGACGTGTGACTTAAAAAGATCTCTCCACCGCCGTCCTTCTTCCATTCAGTTTCATTGTCTGTAGTGCTGTGCTTTCTTGTACAAACATGACATCTAGTCTCTTCATTTCAGCTTACTGAAAAAGAGAAGCTGTTTTTGTGCTGTCCCTTGCCCCATTTATGTTTAAAGTGCCTATATTTAAGTTGCACATGGTATATAGAGAGCTAAGGCGTACAAGAAAAAAAACACAAAAAAGATAGAAGAGGATAAATCAGCTAGTCTTCTTCATCTTCTTCTTCATGGGAAAGCTGTGTCTTTACTTTTAAAACAAGTTTCCTGGGAAAAAGACTTCCAGCTCACCAGTGTTTTTCTGAGTCGTTTCGCAGACTCTGTGAACAGTTTCAGGTCTGGAAAATTATTTTCCACTTTGACCTTTAGTCTCTGGCAGGAACTTCTCTATTCTACTAAACGAGGAGCCACTTTCATACACCGTGTTGAAAGTGGCTCCTCGTAAACACAGTGTGTTTAAAGCAAGACCAGGTCCTGAGGACACCTGAGGAGCGAAGAGTTCTTCACTGCATCTGTGGAACGTATCAGGTAGCGTCTTCACCCCTGGAGCCTCTGTGTTGTTGACTCACCACCGGATCGCCAGAGGCAAAAAAACTGGAACTCAAATTTTTTATTTAGTTTTTGTTATTATTATTATTTTGCCGGTCAAGCCCGGTGTCGGCCTTTACCACGCCTCCACTCTCTCTACCCGCCTCCAGGGTGGGACTGCAATCTCCAACCTTTTGCTCTGTCTCCAATACCAACCTCCCTGCGGTGAAGGTGGAAAAGGAGGGCTGTCAAAACGAAGAATTTAAGGTTATTTCTGAAACAGTGTGTGTCATGATTGTAATCTTTTTTCAATGTTTCTGCAGCCAAACGCGACAAAATTCAAGTCCACCATCACAGTCCATCACCGGGGCTATACATGGATACTTCTGGGAGAAAATACTGTAGTATACCCCTTGCCGCAATAAAATTTGTAATGCAATGATAAATTAAAATTAAACAAAATAAGGATATCACAGGCCCTTTGTATCCTTGTTAACAAAAAGCAATATACTGTATACACAGAGGAATACACACACACACACACACACACACACACACACACACAAGTCTAATTGTCCCTCTCCATTGTAATCCCGCGCTGAGGAGCCGTTTTAGCACCCGGTCACTGTATTGCACCGTCAGAACTCGGTGACAGATATTAATGTCGGGGCTGGCGCATGATGGATGGAATTCCTTTATAGTGTTGCTCCTCAGCAGCATCTTCGGCAGCCGGAGCTGGGGCGCGCTGCGGACAGCCCCTTTAATGAGTTCAGGAAGCATCCGTATCAACTGACAGACAACCCCCCCCCCCCCCCCCCCCACCTCAGCAGCTCTTTTCCTATTTTCCTAAAAAACATTCCAAGTAGGTTATAGTAGCTTTTTAGCTTCTTTTTTTTCGAACAAAACTTTTGACCGTATCATCCTTTATCAGGCTGCTCTGTGGATTGGCCAGTAGCGGTAATCAGCGGCCCGTTATTTGTGAATAATGACCTCTGATCTGTTAATAATGATCGTTGCCACTGGCAATGACTTCTCTGTCTGGAATCACATCCCTCATTTCACGTCACCTACACGTTAATGCCAATACTGAGACTAGCAAGTGGCGACATCTTGTGGCGCTACATAGAAACTACATGTTTCTATGGGGCAGATGATCAGTGTAGGGGCCACACGATGACCGTGACGTCCCCACTCTGCTCCTTGCTGACAGTTTGCGTCGCTTCTCCAAATCCTATAACTATAACCATAACTCCTAATATATACTGTATATCTCCCAGACAGGGTCATGGTTTACTTCCCCAAAAGCTCCACAGACATTATGCATCCATGCAACAGTAAGTCACTTTAGAAATAAAACCCCACTGACTAGTTGACATCGTTTATAATTAGTTTGTGCTTTGAGAAATCACCCGCGGCTCTTCCCGGAGCAGGAGCATGCAAAAACATTTTGATAGAAACTATTTAAGCACTCGTAATAGGAATGAAAACACACTTTTCTCTCATTTTCACTAAACAGTCTTCAAACCACAACATAACGGACATTGCGGGCTGAAGGCGTAGATGTAGCAAATGGTCTGAAAATGACTCATCAGACCATTTTAGTTTTCTTTCTGTTGCTCAGGGTCGGTTTATACGTCTTTTGGTGCGTCAGCCTTGGATGCAAGTGCTTTCCAAACGGCAGCCCTGCCAAATTGAAACTACACCACTGTTGAGAGCCTCGCGACATGTCCTTTTCATTTAACGGGGATGTTTCTGACGTTGTACTCTTCGGAGATGTCTCCGCCTCCTTTTTAAAGTGTGTCTTTCCTCTTGGCTGATGCAGTTTGCCGCTGTTTGCCATAGGCTGTCGTGATCTTTGAGACCGCTCCACGTGGTACATGAAACAATCCTGCAAGTGTTGTGTCCAGATGCAATTCGGCCAATCTACATAATGCGACTCACCGTCACAGCCGCTTGTAATTGTGATACAGTCCTTTCACGTTTCTAACTTTAGAATGTTAGAAATGTATCACAAAAATGATGTAACTGAATTTTTGGCCGATTTCTTAAAATCCGACACAATGGAACATATGGCAGAACAACTGGACAGGTTGGATAGGCCTTATTGTTTGACTTGAACAAAGCAACGTCGATTTAATTCACCTTCCACTTTAAGCGTATCTTTTGAATGATTCACACCACCGAAATTGTTTCCCTCATTTAAAAATTCAATTAATTTACTGAACTTCATGTTAATTCGCCTTCTCGGAAAAAGGCGTGATTCGGTTTGGTAAAACCAATAGCATGTCTATGTGACTATAGCGATGAGTCGGAGAAGTGGAAACAAGGGTAGGTAAGCAAATCAAGAGCATTATATTAGTTTTCCCCTAACGCTGGGAAAGTGCTTTTCAACAACAGCTCAAAGTCCCAGAAGCATCGAGCCAATTCTACTTGAACGTTCTGCGGATAAATAAGATACACACCATCTCCTGCAGCTCCCTTCACTCCTGTATGAATAGTTTATGATCAATATTCTTAGTCTATTTGTTTTTTGACTTAAAGCCCCTGGCAGGCCACATTAAAATTTTCTAATGGGGCCCACGGATATGTACGCAGGGGCAATGCCGCTTTTCCATAGATATAATTAGACATTATAATAAACAAGAAAAATAATGTTAAATTAAAATAAACAAGAAGAGTTTGGCAATGTACAACAAACCCAAAAATTCACAATAAGGAAGATAGATAGATAGATAGATAGATAGATAGATAGATAGATAGATAGATAGATAGATAGATAGATAGATAGATAGATAGATAGATAGATAGATAGATAGATAGATACTTCACCGTGAATCTAAGGTGACATCTAGTGGTGGACATGTTTCCAGCTACAGTACTGTATCTATTATTAACAAAATGGAAGAGATGGGGTAATTATGGTCAGAAGGAATATTCCTGTGGTTTTAGGAATGATTTGATTTGATGTTATGAGTACCTACTGTATTAAGTCCTAAAGCTATTATCCAAAACAAACAGTATACTTAAACAAAATCAAAGTTCATGATAATTAGTATAATGATATCCAAGCTATGAATTATGTATGCATCTATTTTTTGTTTTTATATACAGTATATATACTGTATATGTATGTATATATATGTATATATATATATATATATACATTTATCTTCATTTTGTGCAGGGCAGAGTGTGTCCATGTACGAGTGATAATGCTGATGAACCCAACACGACACCAGAGGGCGCTACAGGCCTGAAAGAGATGAAGCAGTGATACTTGAGCCTCTCGAGGCTTCTCCTTAAGCCCTAACAACAGCAAAGAGGTTTTTTGTTGGAGGCTGTGCCGAGTGTGACAGGCCCCTGGAGGTACTGCGTCTTGACTGTGTGTGTGTGTGTGTGTGTGTGTGTGTGTGTGTGTGTGTGTGTGTGTGTGTGTGTGTGTGTGTGTGTGTGTGTGTGTGTGTGTGTGTGTGTGTGTGTGTGTGCGTGCGTGCGTGTGTGTGTGCGTGCGTGCGTGCAATGTGTGCAAAAGTTTGTGGCCTGATGGAAA
Source organism: Zeus faber (assembly GCF_960531495.2). Classification (NCBI taxonomy): domain Eukaryota; kingdom Metazoa; phylum Chordata; class Actinopteri; order Zeiformes; family Zeidae; genus Zeus; species Zeus faber. The sequence continues at coordinate 17,558,648 of NC_137189.1, forward strand.
AAGCTGGCAGTTTACCGCGCTCAGGAAATTTGTGCAATCTCACCGCGCGTCTTCCGAATAGAGCAAATGTCCCCGATAGAGGGACTGCCGCTCATTAGTGAGCGCGTGACCGGTGTGAGAATGGATCCATGCTCACAAGGTCGCTGAAGTACATGGCCATTTCCATTCTGGTGCATATTAAGGCCCGCATATCTGTCCATCACAGGCCTCGCTCCTCGGCGTGTGGAACCATCCACTTCCTGTGGGCGCCCTCCGGTTCACCCCCCCTCCCCACCCCCTCCCAAGCTTTATTGTTCATCTGGGATGTGCAGCGGCGTGCATCTGAGAAATGTCTCTGTGCTGACGCATGATTGGTGGACTCCACCCCCCGTCGCGCCGCGTCCTACGAGGAAGTGGGCCTTTCTGCCGGGCCGCCATCTTCCCGCGCGACCCCACTGTCAAACATGTGCATATTTACAGGCGGGAGAGCGACGGGAGGGACACTTTAAATTCAGATGGAAGCTGAGCCTAATAGCTGCATTTGGAGGGACAGGCGGGCATTCGCTGATTTGTACTCGATCGCATTAGGAAGGCATAGAGAGTGTAGTGATTATTGGCGGCGCTGGAGAGGGGAGCAAAAAAAAGAGCATGGCACGGAAGAACTTACGAGGTTGGTTGATGGACGGTGGGAGGCGGGGCGGGGGGCTTGGATTCAGCAAAAATAACAGAAAAAGGCAAAAATCCTTACGGGTCTTCGGTTTGCCGCTCGGAGAGCCGCAACAGGCCTTCAGACTCAAACTCCGGTATTCTTCTTACCTCAGAGTGATTGGCATCAGAATCTTGAATTGTACATTGATCCAGTAACAAGAGGACAGCTGCTGTTGAGTACCCCGCAATCCGGCAATCGTGGTCATCGAAGAACGTTGTCGCGATTGCCCCATTGCACGGTCATTGGCTCTTCTCCCAAAACCGGGTACAGTTAAGATTCAAATACAAATGACTGAGATGGACTCCCAATGATCGAAAAAATTTGGTTTGGAGAGGTTTTCAGTAAACCAATTTGATCTCGTCATTCTTCTGTGACCATATTGTGAAGCGGGGAACCCCCCCCCCACACCCACACACACACACACACACACACACACACACACACACACACACACACACACACCCCTCTCTTAACTTATCTGGCTCTTCCCAGCCATGCCAGGTCCGTCCGACCACTCCTCATTGTGGAGGAACCACGAAAAAAAGGGCCCAAGCGCCGGCAGGCAGGCAGGCAGGCAGGCAGGCAGGCAGGCAGGCAGGCAGGCAGGCAGGCAGGCAGGCGGGTAAATATTTGTTTTGTGGTCTCTCTCGCCGAGCCCTGGACCCTCTGCGCGCCTCTAAAGAAAACTTTCTCCCGCACGGGGGAGCAACTAACGCAAACAATCCCACATCTCGCCGTCTGGCACGCCACAACCTTGTGTGTTTGTTTGCCCAGACGCCCACTATGACAGACGGAGGATAAATGGAGTTGGGAAGACCGGGGGACAACAATGAGAGCTGTACAGTGGATTCCTGCTTCAGGGGAAACAATGATTTGGGGACTAAATCACAGATGGTCCGATGTGAACACCCAGTTCTGGTATCAAGTGTGATTTGATGAAATATTCTTCGCAGTTGTTACAATCACAGTTACAATCTTTCTTGTACCAAGAGAGGGGGACTGTGCAAACAGGGCGTTGGAAGTGCGATGGAAGTGGAAGTTCTTCTTCACTGTGAAGAAGACAATAAAGTCCGGCATTGTCCCTTTAGAGGGTACAATGGCTTGTTAGATATAGAAATAGAAACAGAAATAGTACAGATTTGGTCCCTATTTGGCCTTCACAGGCTACTACACACAAAAGTACAATGTTGGACTTGATTTCTGAGCCCGGAGTTATGACACAATTACCAAATAGATGAAGGGTTGGAAATGCTCTGTGTTTGTGTAACTGTTGATTGCCTTGTGTGCGCAGGTTTGTGTGTGTGTGTGTGTGTGTGTGTGTGTGTGTGTGTGTGTGTCTTAGAGTTTACACACATGTCTGAGTGTGTATCAACACTTGCGTACATGTGTGTTTTTGTGTGTTTATGTTGGTACAACACGAATGTTTGTGACAGAGACCCTCTCCTCCGCTGATGCTATCTTGCATGAATGTGTGTTTCCACACACGTGCGTGCGTGCGTGCGTGCGTGCGTGCGTGCGTGCGTGCGTGCGTGCGTGCGTGCGTGCGTGCGTGCGTGCGTGCGTGCGTGTGTGTGTGTGTGTATGTGCATGCGTATGTGGTGTGTGTGTAGCAGCAGCAGCAGATCAGAGGACCCTGCAGGAGGATCACTGAGGCTCTGGGGGGGATTAGCTCCCTCACAGAGGAATCAGGCTGACCAGGCAGGCATGCCATCAGAAGGACAGATGGATAAGAACTATTGACCCGCTGACCTGCGTCAGATTTCTGGCTAACTCATGCTAATGTGCATGCAAATAGCTAGCGACAAACCTGTGCTCTCCCTTTACCACCCCCACCCTCTCTGTCTCTCTCCCCAAACTGATTACACATGTATGATTACGTACACATACTATGTAAATATTCATTACTTTAGATGCATTACTGTAGATGTGTTACACACACACACACACACATACACACACAAACACACACACACACACACACACACACACACACACACACGAACAAACAGACAGACAAACAAACAGACACACACACCGACAAACAAACAAGCAGACAGACACACACCGAAAACACACACACACACAGACACACACACACACGCACACATACACACACATACACTCCCGCTTGCGGTGCGCCCTCACGGTGGTCGGTTGCACTTCTAAAGGCTTAATCTGTCGGTCCCACCTCCCTGGTTAAGGGAACAAAGGCGGCTCTCCCCGGGCACAAAGGCAGCACACACACCCCTACACACACGTTCCATTTCAGCCCCGGCGGACCACCCCGGACCACCCATCCTTGAAGACCATGTACCCCTCCTCACTCGCACGGGTGGGAAGGGGGGGTGTATAACAGAGGGCCTTGGCTTTAATGCCACTAAAGCAACACTCTTCTCCTTGTGCTCACGAGAGCCGGCGGTCTGCGGAGTCTTTTGACTTTTTTGTGTTCGTTTTTGGGGAGTCCGAGGGCAATAATGTACGGGGGGATTATGGGAGAGAAAGTCAGGCTTTGATATCAGAGGCTGTTCTTCAGATGCGCCGTGCCCGCGGTAGAAGGACCGAGACACTGTTTCGTAGCACAAACTGGGCTCAGTATTAGGAATTAAGTGTCCTTCAAAGCACATTTTACACACAGGGGTAAATTCAAAGTGCTTTACATACAACATCAAATATGTCATATTAAAGCAAAGGTAAATAAAAGCATATATACAAAAAGTCAATGCTAAGCAATGTTGTTTTTTGCCCTTTTTTTTTAACTGTGCAAGCCAGTGTTTCCCAACACTTTCGACAATGAAATAATCCCACAGCAACACATGAAGATAATATCCATTATTTACTCATTTTAGGTGGAATTCACTTTGAATGCACTTTCGTTTTTCCACATCCGTGCGTGTTTGCCCACATTTTTTTCTCTTGGTCTTTTCTCTTTCTCTTGGCTTGCGGCTGCCTTTCACTCCTTGCTTGTGTCCAATCTTTACTTTCACTCTGGGAAAGGGCGGCGCAGCCCGTCACCAACAATGGAAAACTTAAATACATGGTTTAGAAACTGAAAATCGAATTCTTGACCACGCACCTTTGCTAGATAAGTGTTGCATTTTGCCATAGCTAAAATTGTAACTTGATTTACACCTTTTGCAGAACTAAATGATGAAAGGTGTCTTCTGTTACTTTGTGAAGTAATATAATGTGTATCTTATGTGTATTATTGAAAAGGCATCCTCTTGTACATGGATCATTCATCATCCTGGTTTGAAATCTGATTTTTATGTTACTTTTTTTTTTTTTAATCTGGCTCACTGTGCAAATATCCACTGGGATTTTATTGAATTAGTCTTTCCTCTGTTTTTTTTTTTGTTTTTTCTCACAGTTGTTTTTTCATAGATCGTTATGTGTATTTAATTGTGAGAGAACAAACTTTTGACAACCACAGTCTCTCTTGGGTTTACATGCTGATTTTTCTCCCCCCCCCACCCCCTCCATGGACGACTGTCGTACTGCCGGACGAGCAGCTCCTCGGTCTCAGGAACTGCCTCTGTTTGAGTTGAGCTTTCTCCCCGTTTACTCACAGCCTCCGCCGAGTTGCACGCCAGATCGCCGTAATCCGCAAACAATTATCATATTTGCCTCAGCGGAAGACTCGGCTTTTTGTTTACGGACGTCAAATTAACAATTTACACAGCTGGGTATTTAGAGAAAACACCTTGCTTGACTGGCAGCACTCCATCTGGAGGCAGGGCAGGAGGGGTGATGACTGTCTGTGATGAAAAAAATATATACACTAAATAAAAATATATATAAAATCAAAAGTGTATATGTTGGAGGAATTGATGTAAATTGATCACATGAAAGTAAGGTAAAGTTTTTTTTAATCAACATACTGCTGCGTTCCATTGAAGTCTCAACAGGAAAATCTGACCTTCTACTCTGTAAAGTGCAAAGGAATGGCCATTTAAGTGGGAATTCTAAGTTGGAATTATTTCATATTATGTGCACATTTGTTTTGTAGCTTGTAGAATTCACAAACAAATTCACTGCTGGCATTCACGGTTTCCTGAATAGATGCAATGGAAATGCATTCAGCTCGAAAGTGCCTACTACCGAGTCGGAATTGCAGACTTCCGAGCTTCCAAGAAACGCACCACACGTGGCTATTGTGGCGTGACCCTCGCTAATATCCTAAAATAATGCAACAAAAGAAGCCCATTGGATTGTAGACCAATCACCAGCCAAGACCAAAACTCACCACACTCTCATCATGAAACATTTCCATCAGAATAATCAACAAGCTCATACTCAATTCAGAGGCTTTTTTGGCACCGATCGTCACCCATACATCCTGGAAATATTGTGACAAAAAAAAAAAACACGCAATCAAAACATTAATAAAGCATATTTATGGCTGGAAACTTTGAGTAACAGGCAAGAAGTTTCATTTATTTCTATTCATGAGCTGACCTTTCCTGTGTCAGCTATTGAGCTATAATTACTTCCTTGTGTAAACGATGTTAAGTGAGGCGTGGGCGTAAAGGTCATGAAGCTGCCAAACCACGGAGAGAAAGCACAAGACGACTGCTGCCTCTTCCAGGGTAAACACCGTGAGGATACACGCCGTTAATTTTTATTTTTTTCCATTGGCTACTTTATTCTATTCAATTTCCTCTTCCTTGTACAGAACCCAAATGTTTCAAACACTGCTCCAGGTATTGTCACTTTTTCGCTGTTCGTTGTTAATCTGTTGGAAATTCCAACATTTTCCCTGTTGGCAGACCAAGCATGTCTTGTCTGCAGTGAATTACCAGTAAATAATATTTTTGGCGTTGACTTTAACTTAAACAAGGCACCAGATGGGGGTGTTATCTACCAATTCGGAACGGTCTCATCAGGTGCCACCGCCACTTCCAAGAGGCGTGCAGAAAACATACAAAAGAGAGACTTCTCAAAGGCTCCTTGGCTTGGGGTCTGGGTTCGGGATTTGGATTCTGCGTGCGTGGTGCAACTGACGGGAGGAGGGGTTTTCTCGCTCTACTTGCTATGCCAGCCAAAAAGAAATACAAATAAATCAAAGCTGGAAGTGTTTGGCATGCAGAGGCCCCTTCCCCGCGTCCGCCGTCCAACGGCGAGGCCTTGAAATATGTAAAACCATGCACGGCCCTGCACCACCGCCGCTCCGCTGAGCCGCCACTGGCTGGAGAGCGAAGAGAGGGAGAGAGAGGAGAGAGAGAGAGAGAGAGAGTGAGAGAGGGAGAGAGGGAGAGAGGGAGAGAGGGAGAGAGGGAGAGACAGAGAGACATTTTGGAAGGAAGTAAAGAAAGGCCTGAAGAGAGAGGATGTGGCCAAAGAGAAGTGTAGCAGAAGGGGAGCGCGACAGCCGCCGCTCACGCCTATCAGTTGGCCTGTTGGCCCTGTTGCGCCATATGCCGGGAAAAGGCGGAAAACACTCGTTCTTCTTTCTCGAGACGCGAAGGCTCATGTTCCCCTTCTCGCCGCGCGTTATCCCCCACGCCCGCCGGGATAAGAAACGAGCCCTGGTGAGTTACGCCCAGTTCCTCGCAAGCGGAGGAAGCGCTCAACTTTAGCCACTTCTCCGTACCACACCTACATCCTTTAATCCTCCCTTCATCGCTCATATTCTCTTCATCTCTGGCCCGGGGGCTTTTGTGATCTGGTGGCTATTTCGCTGGAAATAAACAGTTTGCGGCGGCAGTGGAAAAAGGACGCTTTCCAGCCAAGTGCAGCAACGTGGCGGCGCCTTGTCCCCCGTGGCGGGCGAGCCCCTGGTCCTTTTTCAAATTGGTTTGGTATTTATAAAGTTGTTTGCATTGGCATCTCGGCAAGATGCCGATGAAACGATGAGACAGGGTCCTTTTTGTCATCTCCCAATATGATTTGTTTAAGGGGACACATTCAAGATGTTGCAGAGTCTGTTTCCGCCAACCCATGCTGTGCAGGAGCAAATGTTCCACACAAAGGTTACAGTGTCTGTGCTGTGGAACGACAGAATGTGGCACAACGCTTGTTCAACAAGATAAAAAAGGAAGCACACAGCCTACTGCCCACTGCCCACTGCCTACAGCCAACAGCCAACAGGCTACTGTCTTCAGCCTACAACTGACTGCCTATGGCCTTCTGCCTACAGCCTATGACTAACTGCCTACAGCCTATTGTCTACTTCCTACGGCCTACTAGCTACAGCTTACTGCATACTGCTTACAGGCTACTAGCTAGAGCCTACAGCTTGTTGTCTATTGCCTACAGCTTGCTGCCTACTTCCTACTACCTACAGCTTACTGCCTACAGCTACAGCCTCCAGCATATTGCCTACAGCCTACTAGCTACAGTGTACAGCTTACTGCCAACTGCCTAGAGCCTACTGCCCCAAAGATTAATGTCTACAGCCTACCACTTACTACCTACTGCCTACAGTCTACTGCCCACTGCCAACAGCTTACTGCCTTCAACCTACAGTCTACTGTCTACTGCCTGCAGCCTACAGCCTACCACCTACAACCTACAGCCTACTGCTTACTGTCTAAATCCTACTGCCTATAGTCAACTAACTACTGCCTACAGCCTACTGACCACTGCCTACAGCCTACTAGCTACAGTCTACAGCTTATCGCCTACTGCCTACAGCCTACAGTCTACAGTCTACAGCTTATTGCCTACTGCCGATTGCCTACAACGTACTGCCTGAAGGCTTCAGCATACTGCCTACAGGCTACTAGGTACAGCCTACTGTTTGTTGTGTATTGCCTACAGCTTGCTGCCTGCTGCCTATTAGCTACTGCCCCAAAGAATAATGTCTACAGCCTACCACTTACTACCTACTGCCTACAGTCTACTGCCCACTGCCAACAGCTTACTGCCTTCAACCTACAGTCTACTGTCTACTGCCTGCAGCCTACTGCCTACTACCTACAGCCTATTACATAGTGCCTACAGCCTACTGCCTACAGTCTACAACCTACTGCATACAGCCTGCAGTTTACTGCCAACAACCTACTGTCTACAGCCTACAACTTACTGCCTACAGCCTACAGTCTGCTACCTACTGCCCACTGCGTACAGACTACAGCCTACAGCCTACTGCCTACAGCCTACTGTCTACATTCTACAACTGACTGCCTATGGCCTTCTGCTATACTACTACTTGCTACAGCCTACAGCTTACTGCCTACTGCCTACAGTCTACAGCCGACAGCTAACTGCCTACTACTTACAGCATACTACATACTGCCTACTAGCTACAGCATAGAGTTTACTGTCTACTGCCTATTGCCTACAGCTTACTGCCTACTACCTACAGCCTACAATCTACAGCCTACTGCTTACAGCCTTCATCCTACTGCCTATAGTCAACTAACTACTGCCTACAGCCTACTGACCACTGCCTACAGCCTACTAGCTACAGTCTACAGCTTATCGCCTACTGCCTACAGCCTACAGACTACAGTCTACAGCTTATTGCCTACTGCCGATTGCCTACAACGTACTGCCTGAAGGCTTCAGCATACTGCCTACAGGCTACTAGGTACAGCCTACTGTTTGTTGTGTATTGCCTACAGCTTGCTGCCTGCTGCCTATTAGCTACTGCCTATTGCCTACTGCCTACTGCCCCACAGCTTAATGTCTACAGTCTACCACTTACTGCCTATAGCCTACTGCCCACTGCCTACTCCCTACAGACTACAGTCTACAGCCTCCTTGCTACAGCCTACAGCTTACTGCCTTCTGCCTACTGCCTACAGCCTACAGTCTACAGCCTACAGCTTACTGCCTACTGCCTACAGTCTACATCCTACAGTAAACAGCCTACAGCTTACTGCCTGCTGCCTAAAGCATACTGCCTCCAGCCTACAGCCTACAGCTTTTAGCCTACTGACTACTGCCTACAGCCTACTGTCTACATCTTACTGCCTACTGTCTCCAGACTACTGCCCACACCTAACGCCTACTGCCTACAGTCTACCGCAGGGGTGAGCAAACTTTTTTGCTTGAGGGCCACAGTTAGTTTTTAAAACTGACCTGGCCAGACCATCAGTAGATGAGGTGAAAATGAGCAAGCATAAAGTGTAAAATATAGGTGAAATCTGTTTCCTCTCATCCCATTATTTTATTAATAAATTCATTTTAAAATGAAAAATACAACAACTCACCATTGATAGATTTAATGAGAACAGTGTTGCTGGTCTCCCTTTTTTGCCAGCACATCAAAATCTGGTGCCATTTTCGTTGTGGAAATTGGTAGGACAGCACTCAGGTGTTCATCAGTAGGCTGGGCTCTGTGGTGTGTTTTGTTTATGTTCGTCACACTGAACGTCTGTTCACACACATAGGTAGAGCCAAATAACACCAGTATCTTCTGTGCCAACTGTGGGATGTTTGAAAACTTTGTCTCATTCAGTGAAGCATAAAACATATCCAGTTTGACGGAGTTGAACTTCTCTGAACTTCTTAGGACAGAGTCAGACTGGAGCTCAATCAGCTCCAACTGTAGTTCCTGCGGTGCTGCCTCATAATCAAACGACAGGGGACATGACACCAGCTGAAGTGACTCAAACTTTTCAAAATCAGAGAATGGACGGCAGACTTCTCCGCGCAGGTCATCCAGCGATTTATTGTATTTGCTTACATGTTGGAGGGCTTCTTTCAGCGGCGCTAGCGTGGGAAAATGCACAAATGATTTGTTTGTCATTTGTTTAGAGAATAAAGTCAATTTTACCATGAAGGCTTATATGTTTGAATACATGTCCTATACAAACTGATCTTTCCCTTGTAGCTTCAGGTTTAGCTCATTCATGTGTGGTAGTATGTCCACAGCGAACGCCAAATCACAAAAATCCAGTGTGTGTCCTTCAGCTCGAGAAATTCATCGGCTTTCCCCATTAACTCTAAAAATGAGCCAATCGTAATTCAGTAAAATAATATTTTGCAATGCAGTCTTTATTGAAAACCCGACACTCACTGTCAATTTTTTTTGTCCGCTCATTTTGTTATGGGTGATGAAGTGAAGAAGAGTGACTGGACATCAGAGAAGGCCCAGCAATGCAACATCTGGTGGTACCATTAAGTATTACAGGGACATAATAGTGAAATGAACACTACAAATCTAAATATAAATATATATGTTGTTAATGTAAATGCCTCGCAGGGCAGATTAAACAACGCCGCAGGCCAGATATGGCCAGCGGGCCGTGCTTTGCCCACCCCTGGTCTGCAGCCTACAGCCTACTAGCTACAGCCTACAGCTTACAGCATACAGCCAACAGCCTTCAGCCTACAGTCTACTGCCTACTGCCTACTGCTTGCCCCCTACTGCCTATAGTCTACAGTCTACAGCCTACAGCTTACTGCCTATTGCCTACAACTTACTGCCTACAGCCTACGTCATACCGCCTACAGGCTACTAGCTACAGCCTCCAGCTTTTTGTCTACTGTCTACAGCTTGCTGCCAACTGCCTACTGCCTACAGCTTACTGCCTACAGCTACAACCTACAGCATACTGCCTACAGCCTACTAGCTACAGTCTACAACTTACTGCCGACTGCATTAGCCTACTGCCTACTGCCTACATCATACAGCCTACAGCCTGCTACAGTTTACTGCCTACAGCCTACTGCCCATTGCCTACAGTCTACTGCCCCACAGCTTTAAGTCTACAGCGTACAACTTGCTGCCTACAGCTTACTGTCTACAGCGTACAACTTAGTGCCTTCAGCTTACTGCCTACTGTCTACACCCTACTGCCCACTGCCTAAAGCCTTCTGTCTACAGCCTACCGGCTACAGCCTACAACTTACTGCCTTCTGACTACAGCTTACTGCCAACTACCTCCAGCCTACAGCTTACCGCCTGCTGCTTATTGCCTACAACTTACTGCCCACAGCCTACAGATTTTTGTCTACTGCCTACAGCTTGCGGCCGACTGCCTACAGCTACAGTCTACAGAATACTGCTTAAGGCCTACTAGCTACAGTCTACAGCTTACTGCCTACTGCGTAAATCTGCTGCCTGCTGCCTACTGCCTACAGCATACAGCCTACAGTCTACTGCCTACAGCTTACTGCCTACTGCCTATAGCCAACTGCCCACTGCCTAGAGCCTACTGCCCCACAGCTTAATGTCTACAGCCTACAACTTACTGCCTACAGCTTACTGTCTACAGCCTACACCTTACTGCCTACAGCTTACTGGCTACTGCCTACAGCCTACTGCCCACTGCACACTGCGCACTGCCTAAAGCCTACTGCCTACGGCCTACCGGCTACAGCCTAACAACGTACTGCCCACAGTCTACTGTCTACAGCCTACAACTTACTGCCTACTACCTACAACCTACAGTGTACAGCCTACAGCCTACCGACTACTTCATACAGCCTATAAGCTATCGCCTACAGTTTACTGCCTAATGCCTACTGCCTACAGCCTGCAGTCTACATCCTACTGCTTACTACCTACAGCCTACGGCCAACAGTCTACAGCCTACAGCCTACTTCCTGCAGCCTACAGCCTACAGCTTACTGCCCACTGCCTATTGCCCACAGCATACTGCCTGCTGGCTGCTACCTATTACCGGTTGAGATGTATCAATCTGGTAGTCGGCAGATAAGCGGTTTTTGATGAATATGAGGAGACAGTCCTCAGAAGATTAGCTCATCATGGCTAGAGCTGGTTATCACGGGAAAGGTTTGGTGAGACGCCAGCTTGAATTCCCTGGTCGGCCGAGCAATCCCGAGTGTGGAAAATAAAACGAGCCATCCCCCTCGATCCAACAACAACAAAGAATGTCATTTCTTTCCATGGTTTAGGTCAAAGATGGAGGAAGGTCATAGCTTAGCGAACATACTCTTTAGCCTCTTTTTTAAGTAGAACAAAGAACAACGCAGTTGGAGCATAGTAACGTCCTTAGCTGAGGGCTTGACACCTACAGTACCTCTCTTTAGGTACAAATGAGCATTTCCACGCTAAGATAGAGAAATGCGTTCCGAAAAACAAAATACATTCTCCTCGGACCTTATCCTGAATAAATAAAGGGGGGTTCCATCTGTTTCATCCCACACTCACACTCCAAGTCCGAGCTAATTCCATATCCCGAGAGATTCCAGGATTGATTCCGCGTGGGTGTTTCATGTTAATATATCTCTAAATGTTTTTCCTCTCTTTGTCCACGGCAGACTTTAACCCACCCCACAAAAAAAGAGATGACAAACCGTTGTTTCTGAGGAGAGTGGCCTGTCATTTTCTGCGACCCTTTTTATTGCATTTCTTGGATAAAACATGGTGAATTTGTCTGTCGATGAAATGGAACATGTCGACACGGGGCCACACAGCTCAGTATTTTACACAGAACAGAAGCTGCTGTTCTATTTTTATACAGAACATTGGTACCTTATGATCTATGATGACTCTTAAATGAATTAGTAGTGAATAAAAGCAACACCAGTGATAATGACTCTCCATAACACTTAATACGTACTGTCGCATGTTTTTCTTGATGAAAGCATTATTACCCAGACACGTTTTATATATTCACAGTGGTGGTGGTTGAGTCTAATCTCATCTCATCCAGACCTTTTCAGTCAAACTTTGGAACAAAATTACTTTGCTGTAAAAATTGATGATGAACACTTTGGATTTGGACCCAGATAGCAGCGTATATTTCATTTTCAGTGGAGAGAACTGGCCATGCTGGTAAGCTTGACTAAATGAATACATCCTCAAAGGTTTACGATCAGCCTTATCCGACTTTTGACTGACATATTTAGCAATTTGCACTTATATTGATAATAGTAAAGTCATGTTTTGGCACTGTTTGTGTAAAATGCATTATGGTTCGCAATTACCAATGGTGTTAAAAAATGCCAGTTCATCACCTATCACCCTTATCTCCTCTAGACTGAAGAGTAATTTACAGTTAATTTGGGGGTCATTTCTGTGCTATGATTTTAGATGTGGTCTTTGGAAACAATTAGCTCTCAGAAATGAGGGAGTGTAAAAATAAGCCTATTTTAGCTTTTCTAGGTGAGGTATTTTTTTGGAAGGCCTCATTGTGGAGCGTATGCCTTGGGCTGTGAATCAGCTGCGGTAAGGGGTGATTTTCTCTGGCGGGCCGGGGCAGCGTGTGTGTTCCAGTGATTTATTCAGCACCCCCGCGGCTGGCCCCGCTGAATACCATGTAGCGGTCGGACGCCCCGCCAGCAGCGCGGCGACGGGCCTCCACAGCGACCTGCCAGTCACCCAGCGGGATGGGAGAAGCTCTGAGGCCCCGGGTGGCTGCCCCCCTTCCAACCCGTCGTTCCCTTGGCTTCCCTCCCTCTGTCTTCAAACTCTGTTGTCACAGCCACACATTGTCGTTGTTGGAAAAAGACGGATCAATCAAAGGTGGACGGGCGACGGCCGTGTCTTGTGATGCCATCTCCACCTGTAAGGGCTTGACCGGGTCCAGCTGCCTCGGCTTGGGAAACATTCTTCCCAGTTCGCTCCATTTGCATGGCTGTCAGACGGCGTTTAAACCCAACCTCTCGCTCGAGAGAAGAAGGGAAAGGAGAAAAGCGGAGCAGACCCAAAATTGCAAATGCTAAAGGACGTCTTCATTCTGTAGAATAGAAACAAATATACCTCTGATCATCTATCTATCTATCTATCTATCTATCTATCTATCTATCTATCTATCTATCTATCTATCTATCTATCTATCTATCTATCTATCTATCTATCTATCTATCTATCTATCTAGTTATCTGTCATTCTTGCTCAAATAAATAGATATGTAAATAAATAAAGAAATAGATAGACAGAAAGATAGACAGACAAAAAGATAGATAGACAGAAAGAGATAGATAGATAGATAGATAGATAGATAGATAGATAGATAGATAGATAGATAGATAGATAGATAGATAGATAGATAGATAGATAGATAGATAGATAGATAGATAGAAAGATAGATAGATGAGTCTATCTATCAAATAAATAAATAGTAAATAAATAAATAAATAAATAAAGATAGATAGATTAGAAAAATACGGGTATGCAAACACACATTAAAACACATGCTGTACTTTATACACTGCAACCATCTACACATGGTCATGGTTAGGTGCTTTATCGGGTCATCAAAAAAAACCTTTGAAAACAAGATGAGTAGTGATGAAGTAGACTTAAGACAGCGCTCAATCTAAAAATGTATTCAAAATGACTTAAAAAAAGCTCAAAAACAACAGCATTAAAAGCCCTGCAGATTACGAGGACACTTTTGATGTCCTCATAAGGTATTCGGGAAATTTGTCCTCTCTAAACCCTAGCGCGTACACACATACACACACACACACACACACACACACACACAAACTGTGACGTCTCCCCTGGGATGTGCGCACAAAGGAGTGCGATGATCGAGCTCCTGCACCTACTGCACGTGCCACGCAGCGATTACCGCCATTAAACCACTCGCCACCTGTTAAACCGCCATGTAAATATTCATCTGTACCGGGGGGGGGGGGGGGGGTTAGCATTACGGCCGCTGACCCGCGCAGAAACGAGCGGCCCTTGTAAATCAAACCCCGTGACCCGTCGACGCTAAGAGAGACCTGGGGAGGAAGAGAGGAGGAAAAACTGGAAAGTTAATATACAAAGCAGGGGCTGCGAGGTCTACATCAGCTATTTGCATCGGCTGTGGAACATGCATTGAAGCTGCCAGGTTCCAATTTGGTTAAGAAATAATGATCCATTGTCCTTGAAGTCATTGTTTCTACACAAAGGCTCAATAATAATAATAAAAATAATAATAATATTAAACCCACCAGAATGATCTTGTTTCTTCCAAAGCTCATAGCTTGCCTCCAGTTGTGCGTTGGCCTCATGTGGAAGCGCTTATCAACACGGGGGGAATAGGAATGGAAGCCATCTACACGTCAGGATCGCAGCAATGTGTGAGCCATTGTTTTGTAACTTTTAGCGAGCCTGGTTTTACATAGATCACTGAAATAAACACGCACGCACGCAGGCACACACACACACGCAGGCACACACGCACGCACGCACGCACGCACGCACGCACGCACGCACGCACGCACGCACACACACACACACACACACACACACACACACCTCACCTCCCCGCATATGTTCCATGTACTGTATGTTAAGTTCTGAACCAGATGGTCTTTTACACTGCGGGAGGTACGATTATTGACTTTACAATAGCTGTAGTTATCTAATCAGGATGTATAGAATTTTCTGGGAATACAAAACATCACATAGTAAAACCAGGCAGGTTAGTTGACTATAAAAAAAACAACTGTGCATTAAGCTATAGATTGTGTCTTGTAGGTGTGATGAGACTATGGAATCAATCCTCCCTGTGTTGTTTAATGGCCATTCAGACCAATTTCACAACATGTTTCTGTATTCTAACCTCTTATATTTCATGTTGCTAAGTTTCATTTTTTTAAATGTTCATTATATTTTCAGCACACTTTATTTTGTTTTATGAATGCCAAGAGAGGTAATATTTACAAATATATGGGGAAATATTACCTATTATTAAAGGTCTGACAAATGATCTTCAAGTACATATATGTCGCAAACAAATTAAATAATCATATAGTTCAATTGTATAATTATAATTTAATATAATAATAATAATGTATATAATAATAATTTATTTTGTTACATTATAATAGTAAATTACCCAGTTTTACTTTACATTCATTCCTATCAAGATAACCAGTCTAGACGGCGTCGAAACCCAACACCTGTAGCTCTGGATCTACTGGTTCCACTGGTGTCCACCGCCAATTTGCCAGTGGGGGGGAGGGGGGTTGGAAATAACGACCCGTGACCGAGAGGTGATTCCACGTGTTATTTGTAAATCAATATTACATTAAAAGCAACCGGGTTTATGGCCCCCCTCACAACTCTTTGTCTCATGTTTTACAGCAATTTGGGAAGAGGTGGGGGAATTTTCTTTTCCTCTGTTTGATTTTGCTTATATTACCAAGCCTTTGATATTGAATAACTTTTTTTTCAGATGGAGTCGGTTCTGTGTGTACAGCGTTCATGTAGTCATCCCATTGATGTGGTTAAGCCAATTGGGAAAAATGTCCTTTAACTTCCACGATCTTTTCTATATTATTTATGGTTTAGCAATTGGTAAAAGAAAAAAAAATTGATATCCTCGGAACACATCTGTCTCCGGTCAGAATTTACACACATTTTGACCGTAAACTACTTCAACTTGCCGAGGGACCCGTGCACAGGTGCGCGCACGTACACACACCCCCACACACATTCAGGCATGTTCTCATCCGATCCCACGCCTAATTCCGTGTTGCCTTATGAGTCCCCCGGCAGATCCCTGCAGAGAGATGGTGTCCGACACATGCACGTAGACGTTCAATCACCGGAATGCGCCGCGGGCCGGCACCCGTATAAATCCATCCGGTAAAGCGTCTCCCGGGCAGCTCCCAAACACGAATGAGATGTTCCCCGACGCCTGCGGCTATCATCCGGGGATCACTGGTGCTAAATAATGTGAGCTATGTCGGAGGGAATCCAGGGCTGAAACCACTGCAAGAGGAGAGGATTCTCTTATTTTCTTCATTGTTTGTTTTTACATTCTCAATCCTCTCCATGTATTTAAGCTGCCTGAGGTGTCTGCTCATTATTGCTCAACATTGCTCATTATTTTAACCTTCTTTGGGTTCTAGAAGAGGCTACCCCATATCTGCCTTTTCTTTTCAAGCGGGTCTGAATAGCTACAAATGTCATACTATGTAGGGGATAATGTGCAGCCAGCCGGTCATTATCACAAAATAACCCCCGACAGGGTTTTTGTATCACTGTTAATTTGCAGCTGGCTGCACGGGCTGTCTGCACATTATCCTGCTTATTACACGGCCACGTACTAAATAAGAGATTGCATTGAGATGGAATATTGATTTGAAATTATTTAAAAAAATGAATATGCCTAGTTTAAGAGCTTCCATTAGGAAAAATAGTCCACAGCAACGTAGCCATATGTAGCAAACTACAAAATAAAGGTTGCCTTGGATATGACAGTTATTATGACACATGATCATATTTACAATTATTAATGTGAAATTGAACACTCATCTCTTAAAGTCTTCCATTGAAGTTTCTACGGAACATCACCACTAGTTTTAGCATTAGCATGTAGGCGACATGACGCAAGGGATGAAAAAGCAGGCGGAGAAGTGGTTACCTGTGACAGTGGTCATTATTAACAGACAGCTGTCATTATTCAGAAATAACTGATCACTGATTGCCGCTGTCCACCAATCACAATCGAGTATTCCACAGGCGTGGAACAACAGTGTTTGTATGTTCCGTTTGAACCTTGACACACACGGAGGGAAAGAGGTGGTCTCTCTTTTTGCCTTTTTGCCTTTTTTGATCTTGTTGTCTTGACAGTGTGGATTATGGAGTTGGCCTGTCATGTCTGACCCATCTTGTCTGGCCATCCGTCCGTGCCTCTCCTCTGCAACGGCTGGTTAGCCGCGTCTGGCTCACATGCCCTCCCCCTCCAAGGGTGAGTGCCAGGCGGACTAATGCACCCGGGCCTCGCCGTCGGGGGGGGGAACGGGGGCCACTCTGCTCTGCCTCTTCATGGAGGCAACCCGGGCCTCAGCATGCTCACTAAACACCGGCCAAACAACATGAGCTGAGCCGGTGAAAATCCTGTGGAATTTCACATCATAGCACATTGTTGGCAGTTATTTATTGAATGAAAAAAACTTGTTTTGCTTGAGCATTGTCTGAATTTTAATCTAGAGGGTTGTCTACATCTATCTATTGTATTTTAAGAGGCTTTTTAGTCATACAAGTCAATAATTCAACAGCCTAAATTGGGCTTTACACTGAATCTGAAAACCGATGCAACTGTCAGACTCCCCCTTGTATTGTAGTGCATGTGTCTACATAGATTTCCCATTACCAAAATATGTCAAAAAACGGCTGAACTTCTCCAGTATGCTACAACAGCAGATTTTCCTCAGCTGGACATTAACTGTTTTCCATGAATGAGCGTTAAAATCTTTTTTTATATAGTGTGTGACAAAAAAAAGTGTGGAATGTTGATAATGTCAATTTGCCTAGGTAACTTATTTACTTCATTTTAAGCAAAGTTCCAATAAAAACAATGAATCAGAGTACGGAATTTGTCACAAGAGTTGAAAATGTTTCTCCATAAAAATGAACGGAATGGGAGTTATTGTCGTTTGTCGGATTCAGTGTGAAGCTGCCTTTAAATCAATAAATAACGTTTTTAATTCCAAAACCCCAAAGAACTCTGACTTTTTCGGAACCATATAGTTAAATAGAGTAAATGTACAAATGTTGGCGTTTTTTGGGAGACCTGTGTTCCTGAAAGCACACATAGAATGCCAGAGGGAAGGATTTCGCCCCATGGTTTTGCTTGCTTGACCGCTGGCATGGTGACTTCCAAAGACCCCTGTTCCCCCTCACCAGGCCGCTGACCCCTGGGTGACCCCCTCCCCGAGCGCGTCGACCGGAGTGTTAATGGTCACCTCTGCCAGGGTCGCATCAAGCGTATTTATTTTACGACTGTGGATGGGAGTGAGACCTTGCAAGAGTAGTGACCCTCTAATACCCATCACATCTGGGGAGAGGGGGTGTTTTTCAGATATCCTCTCCTATGCTGCTGCTTTTATTATAAAATAGTATAGTATAGAATATATGTGTAGCCGTCCTGTAAACATATATCTATAGAATGGTATATATAGTAGAAATTGCAGTATAGTTGTGATGATAAGATTGGCAACACGAACAACATTAACACCAACAGCAATACTAATAATAACAACTATAATGAGGATTATAGTATGAATGGTAATAATTAAAAATGTATAATAATAATAATAATAATAATAATAATAATAATAATAATAATAATAATAATAATGGTACTACTGCTACTATTCTTCATCAACAAAGATCTACTCACTGAAGGCTACTTATGTGTCAAAATCATAGAAGTGTGGTTAGGTAAAGTAATAATAATAATAACA
The DNA here is from genome assembly GCF_960531495.2 of Zeus faber. Classification (NCBI taxonomy): domain Eukaryota; kingdom Metazoa; phylum Chordata; class Actinopteri; order Zeiformes; family Zeidae; genus Zeus; species Zeus faber. The sequence continues at coordinate 17,577,387 of NC_137189.1, forward strand.
ATAATAATAATAATAATAATAATAACAACAATAATAATAGTGATCATAATAATAATCATAATCATGATCATAATCATAATCATAATAATTATAATAATAAAGTCCATCAAAATCTTCTTGAGCGTTACAGACTGTGAATTTGTCATTTGTCAAATCAAACTGGATTACATTTCATCCAAATGAATCCCTCTGACAAACAAGGGCTGTGTGAAGAAGATTCGTCTACCCGGACTTTAACAGCAGTTCAAAACAGTGAGGCTCTGCCTGTACTGGGCCATAGCTGTTTTGCTGTCTGTCCATTAAAAAAAAACAAAAACAAAGACATAACAAAATTAAAACCATTATTTAAGCGCCGGCTAATTTTAGTTGACACATTGAAAAAAAAATCACAATTATTATTGTTGTTATTGTGCGTGCGTGTGTGTGTGCGCGTGTGTGCGTGTGTGCGCGTGTGTGCGTGTGTGCGTGTGTGCGTGTGCGCGCGTGTGTGTGTGTGTGTGTGTGATGTGGTTAAGTTGTTCATGACCAGTCTGTTGGAATAAAAGCATGATGGTGTATATCTGTGTGCGTGGGCGTGTGCGCGCACAACGCGGAGCGCGCGTCAGTCACTCGGCAGAGGATCCGTCCGCGCTCCCACATTTCCAATTCCGCTCAATTTCAGCAGGAATCTCGGTAATCCCGTTGAAGAGCCGCCATTCTCCCAAAGTGACATCCCATAATAGCACTAACACCAGAGTGGTGGGCGCCCCGGTTACGCCCCCCCACCACCCCCACCACCCCCAAGCTGTCTGTATGCAAACAGAGCCCCCAGCCTCCGCCTGAGCCCCGTGTAGACATATTTAATGCCTCAATAACCACTGCTTAAGACGGAGTGATGGACGCCGGGGGCTTTCATTACCACCCAGTTTAAACAGCGTCCGTGCGCGGGACAGTGGTGCGTGCGTGCGTACGTCTGCAACTGTCTGTGTGTTTCTTTAGTTAAAGAAAAAAAAATAAAATACATGTGTTTATAATAATGGGTATGCAAACAAAAAGGTTAGGAGATCCGCTCTAGAGAGAAGGTGTCTTTTTTTGCATTTGGTTCCAGCCTTAAATGTACACTATCAGTCATCGTGCGTGCGTGCGTGCGTGTGTGTGTATAGTTCAAAAGTACACCACATCTGAACATCCACCGGCGTTACTTTTAGTGTCCTCCTCATCAATCTCATTATTTTGTCCCCATAATGTGATGTCCTCATAATCTTTTAATTCTGTCCTCATAATGTAGTTGTCCTAGTCATCCGAAAAGGCGCTTCAATGTTGTTTTTATTATTTCTTTCAGTGATTCCTGCGCATTCTCTGATTTTACTCTCCCGATTCCAAACTTGTGGAATCGGGAGAGTGCAGCTCTCTATATAGAGAGCTGCACTGAGCTGCACTCTCTATAGTGCAGCTTTAAATCTACGAAATCCCAACTCCACGTCTCCATGAGCAACCTATACCCGTATCTGTGTGTGTGTGTGTGTGTGTGTGTGTGTGTGTGTGTGTGTGTGTGCATGCGGGCGTGCGTGCGTGTTTGACAAATGTTGCCAGCATTGATCCGTGCACTCGTCCTAGAGCAACATGGTTTATGGTTACTGCCAATGGTACCAATAGCTGCGAGCGGCCATTAAAAGGTTACAAACGGCAGACTATTTCTCAATTAGCTGGTTTGTTATTTTGTTTGTTTGTGTATTTGTTTTGCTTTTGTCTCCGACTCTCCGATACATCCACACGTACGTTCCCACGAGGTCGCGGTTTCGACGCGTTCCCGTCAGTCTGAAGCCGTGGTGAGCGCGAGCAGCTGGAGAGCGGGATAAATACGGCCAGGGCTGTGTGGCGGCATCGACGCCGCGGCTTAATGGTTCCTCCCTCAGATGTCCAGACACCGGGAAAAACACTGAAGCGTCGCCACGTGCACATGTGCGCACGTACACACACACGCCAAGCACAAATAAGGCGCGGAGCAAACAAGTAGCAAACATAATCCACAGACACATGGAGAGGACGTATATGGCCCTCAGGTGCTGAAATACATTCAGTAGCATCTCTTTGTTTGGTGCAATGGTAAATACTTTACATTTATGGTCAAAGGAAAACAACACTACACTCATTTCCATGCTATTAAGCTCATCTGTGGAGCCGTTTTCAATTTTATTTTGGCAACGACGGAACTAACGACCATAAGGAAAGGCCCTCGGTCCAGAATCACTCATCAACCCGAGGGAGGGAGGGAGGGAGAGAGAGAGAGAGAAGGGGGAAAAACATGACAAGGGGTGAGAGGAAGACAGCAAGGAGGGACAGCAAAAGATGAGACAGAGAACGAGAGACGCTGTGGTGCCCAGCGGAGGGTTCCATTTGCCCACACAGGACACTGAAATGTTAATCACAACTTTAATTTGAGCCGCATTAGCATTTTGATGAACTTGCGGCGCTGACTGGCGTACTCTAGGCACCTTCAAACGCAACAAGCAGAGAAGAAATGTCTGTGTCATTAATTAAGGCTCGGATGTGGCAGATGGGCTCACTGAAGGGCCTGAGAATGGAAAAAGAGCCAGAGAGCGAGAGACAGAGAGAGAGAGAGAGAGAGAGAGATGGGGGAAGACAAGAAACAGCAGCGTTGTTCATACATGGGGAAAAGAATAGTGTTGTCTGCCTGAAATGCCACAGAAATGAGGGGCGTGTTGAGAAATTTGTCGGTGTTTAAGGACAATCCCACAGAAATCAGCCGTAGCTTACGGAAAACAACCGGTAAATCCTGGTCAAACCAGAGTGCACATGGCACAGTCACAGACTTTTGACAGAGTCGCCATCCTTCAGTAAGGGGTTATCTCCCATACTCCTCTCTGTTTGCATGTTGAACCATCCTCGCCGACTATCAACACTAGGGAGATCTCCTTCTCCTTCCCAGACACTGCGCATCCTCTTTCACTCCCTCCCACTAGCACCATTACCCCTTCCTGCATTCCCAATTATCCGACGCCGGAGCCAATCAAGCCGTTCGACTCTGTCTTGACTGCGTATTAGTCCTTGATGAGGTTAGACGCAAGTCTATAGAGGAGGCAAATGGTTGGACGCGTGGCAAATGGTTGGACGGGAGGGCTGCCATGGAGACGTCTCCATGGCAGCCCAGTGCTCGCAAGACAAATCCAATATCAGGACGGAGAAACAGAACAGAACAGGGAACCGGTCAAACACTTAGCATTGGGCTCCAGTCACTGAATGTGCCATATTATTATAATATTGATTAACATCATAAATGTAGGGAATGATTGCCTCAACATCCTGCTTGATATTCATGCTGTTACCCCGAAAAACATCTGGGAGCTGCCCACTACCACAACAGTCTTATGCCGTTTTGCCACTGAGCAGGTGCGCTGGAGCAGTCAGGGGTCAAGTACCTATCTCAAAAGGTACCTTGGAGAACAGCAGTCAAAGGATGAGAGGGTATACATAATAACACATTTTTGGTTTCTTTCTTGGCTAAATGATAACCCCTTGCTCCATCTCCAAACCTAGATCAAGTAAAACCAGATAAACGCTGCATCCCCTGTTAGGGCAAAGTACTCGTGGTCTGGAGCAATAGTCGTTAAGGAAACGATGCCCTTAGCTCGGCAACACTGGAGGTATGCAGTTGTTATAGTGTCACTTCAGGCCTGATAGAGGCGTTTACAAATAAATGTTACTGGAACCCTACTGTGAAGTCAGATGAGAAGAGGAAGCCACAAAGAGACAGCACAAAAGTTATGGGTGTTAGTTCCCAGCAGAAAGGAAAGATGCTCTACATTTTTCTACGTTGATAGTGTTAATTCAACGTCATTTCTAGACATTTTCGAAAACCCTCAATTATCGTGAAACCTACAAAAAACAATTAGCATGAGAGTTGAGAAAAGCCATAGAAATAGAAAGTCAAGGGTACATGGCTGCGTGCATAGCAACACGAGAATATTTTGTCAGTGGAACACCTTGTTGTCTTTGGAAGACAACAAGGTGTTCCAAAGATCATTGCTTCAGAATTCAAGAGGTTTATTCGCCACATACATATACATACTTCATCCAATCCAGAATCATCCAATGTCCAA
>NC_137189.1:17583986-17586486 GCF_960531495.2 Zeus faber
AACAAGAACAAGAACAAGAACAAGAACAAGAACAAGAACAAGAACAACAAGAAGAAGAACAAGAAGAAGAAGAAGAAACGTTAGATGCAGAGTAGATGCAGTGGGGAAAAAATAGTCGAGGAATTAAGAGACAAAGAGGAAAACTGTACAGAAAGAGTCCAATTTCACAATAGTCATCAGGTCTACACTGTGTCAGCAATGACACAAAAACAGAACTAGAATAACTGATAAGAGGGATTTCCTTTTTTTTACTAGAGGCAAAATAATATAATATGATTGAACATGTATTATTGCACCGGTCATAGGAACCAGTCTTTTGGAATAGGCTTACGTAAAATAAACACAGCTGCCTATTACTACAACAATAAAAAAGTAAAATAAAAAAGACAATAGAGACATCATAAAATAAACTGCAAGCCACCATGGAAGCGAACATTGTGAGGCTGAGTGAAGGACAGATGTATTCATCTGACACATCTCCACGGATATTAAGCACAGACCGAAATGCTACCACAATGGAGACTCCAAGTGAGCGAAGCGGGCTTGTTTTTCCTATAGACAAAATAATAAAAAAAAGATATCCATCTACTTCCCATCGCCTTTTGCGTTACGGTACCTGCGGTCCGGGTCAGGAAGGTGAGCGTTTCCCACCAAATCCCTTGGTCTCCACAAGCCGGGGGGGCAGGCTCTGTAATGACCGTCCAATCAGGGAGCTGCTTTCAGCGGCGCCGTCCAATCGGAGCCCAGCTAACAAGAAGCGGCGGGCTGGTCTGGAGCGGGCTCCGGAGGCAGACCGAGCCGCAGTGTGGGAGACGGAGGCTCGGGAACAGAATTCCACTCGTTCCACGCGCCCGTTAATTTGGAGAGGCGCACACAGCCGCGCGGCACGCGTGCCTTTCCAGGTGGGACTCCACGGGAGGAGCTGAACCCGGGATCAGGGTGGGTGCGACTCCCAGCGGGCGGGCCATCGATCCACAAGTAAGAAATATTGTTATGATGAATTATGTTGAACGCTGTTGTGATGCGCGCTGCCTTGCATGCTAAACATGTCTATATATTTGTACTTCAGTTATTTTGCAGTGTTTAGGGCCATAGGTCTCCACGGTCAGTGTATAGAGCAGGTGTAATTTGTGAGTTATGGCCTGCATTAAATATCACATTCAATATTTGATTCAAAATATAGATCAAAATATATTATATATAAATATATATGTGTGTGTGTGTGTGTGTGTTTGTGTGTGTTTGAATATATATATATATATATATAAAAGCCTGATGCCGTTGTTACTAATGCAGTCTATAAAATAGACAGAACGTCTTTAAGACGAGAAATGGCCTTAAGACCTTTCTCGTTATAATCCGAGTATCCAAATCCGAATCCAAATCTAAATCCATATAATAATGGCAAGGTTTTTTTTTGAATTTTATTTTTATAATACCTGTGCTTCAGTAAGTTCGCAAGCATGACATGCATGCAGGAGCATAGGCCGACATCTTATACCCAATGTCCAATCCAAAAAATAAATAAAACAGGAAGATTTTTTTTCTCATGCCTGTATTCCCCCAGGTCATGGACGGATGCCGGTGGCTGCAGCACGGAGCAGGCCTTCCTCTCGCCCTCATAACTCCCAGTTAAACTGTTCTGACCGCAACGATCGCAATACTGTATAGTCAACGGGACCACCCGGATATATCCGCTTCTTTTGGGATTAATCAAACCGGGGACCGACATTTTAACGGTATTCGAGCTGAAACGACAAATAACAACAACAACAACAACAACAACAACAACAACAACAAAACATGACCGGGAAACAAGCATACAGAGAGAATCCATCCATCGGGGTTTAAAAAAAAAAAGGGAGAGCGGGCTCGCCAGATAAACGACAGGAGAAATGAAGGAGAAATCCAAAACGGCCGCAAGGACTAGACGGGAAAAGGAGAACAGTGAGTTTTATGAACTGGCCAAAATGCTGCCGCTGCCATCGGCCATCACCTCCCAGCTGGACAAAGCCTCCATCATCAGACTGACCACCAGCTACCTGAAGATGAGGATCGTCTTCCCTCAGGGTGAGACCGCGGGGCGGGGCGGGGTCGTATAGACAGAAACATACGTATGGAAAAATGCTCGAGCCGTCAAGTGACGCACCTGTTTACCGTACTTGTTTTATTTAAGATGCATTGGCATGATCGGCCTATTTTTACCCCGTTGCCCGCCCTCCTCCCCCCGTGCAAAGAGATGGGCCTGGATCTGCACAAATGACACGATACGATGTGATTTGTTTTGATTCGCTTCATCAAGGCCTTGAAATATCAAACGATTCAACACGTTGTCTGCTATAATTAGATGCACTAAGTTTAGATAATACCGCGTAGGAGAGGGTCGTCACAGTATAGAGGAAATACAGCAATGTAAGCTGCATATTAAATACATTTCCATTTTGTCACATTTTGACCCTAATGTCCCTGGCGCGGTGCTCGTGATGCATGTCTAAAACTC